>NC_087307.1:872637-983679 GCF_015220805.1 Pogoniulus pusillus
CCTGGCTTCATGTTCTTGGCATTTAATTGGATAAAGGCTCAAATTGTTGCTTATTTTCGTGATTTAGCTTATAAGAAGGCTAAAGCTAAAGTTTCAGATGTGTTTTGGTCCTGGGGTGATTTTATTCTTGGTTAGGCTGGTTTTAATGTCACTGCAAATTTTACCAGTAACATTACAGGGGCACTTGTCAATAATATTACAGGCAATGGAAATTCTGCTTTATCTACAGCCATCATGAGAGTAATTCACCCTAGAACTGGGGTGCCAGACGTTTGTTTAGGTGGTTGCTCATTTAAAACTGTGTTAATTCTCTGAATTTTAATCTATGTCTTATGGATTTAATTTTCATATTAATTTTTGCATTATGTGTGAAAAATTCAAATGTAGTGCAAAAATTGAAAGCTAAAAAGGTTTCTGTTTCAAAAGCACCGGGAAAGTGTCTCAAATTCCTTTCCCCCAGCCAGTCTCTGCACCCTCCTCTTTAGATTCTGGGAAGGCTGCCAATGCTCCTGGTGGAAACCAAAACAATAACAATGCGCCAGGTTTGGCAGGCATCCCAGGAGTACAGGCTCAAAATCAGAGTGTTACTGATAACACCAGCTCAGCCAGTTCGAATTCCCAGCCAGCGGACCAGAATCCTGTTAGATCTAAGGCAGATCTGAACTCACAGACTCCAGGTCAGACTCCCAAATGATTCAAACCCTCCAGCAGACACATCCAAGTCTGCTGCTGTGCAGGCATTTTTGGCACCTGCTAAGGCAAAAGCCAAGTGTGGTTCAAAGGAGGATGTAAGAGAGGGGACCTCTGGTGATCAGCAAGAGGAGGAAGAGGAGGTAGTTAGTCTGCGAGACCTTGCAAACATGCTGAGATCCCAATACTCAAATGAGAAGAGCGCTGTGAGGTTGGCTGCCAAGAAAGAGGATGGTTCCAATGAGTTTAAAAGTGCTATGAGGAAGGTTCTCTTTCTAGGCCAGGGACAACAAAGTCAGCAGGAGGAAGAGGAGGAGGATGACATCCAGGACTCCAACGACCCTCTCAGAGAGGTCAAGAAAGTTAGAAAGGAATACTCAAGGGAATCAGGTGAACCAATCCTAAGCTGGCTAGTGAGATGCTGTAGCATTGGAGCTAACGCCCTGCAGGTAGGAGACAAGTCTGCCAAACAGCTGGGACCACTCACCAAGGAGAGTGGAGTGGACAAACACCTAGCAAGTCCTCTTGGTAGGGTTAGCTTGTGGACACGCCTTTTGTTGGCTGTGGCTATGAGATATCCTTCCCGAGATGATCTGCCATGGGCTGCCAAGAAGTGGAACACCGTTGAGCAGGGAATTAAGCTTCTGAAGGAGTTTGCTGTGAAGGAAGTGCTTTATGGAGATCATGGCACTCATGAGCCTGACGATATTCCTTTGGGAACAGGTCTCATGAAGAAGCTGATTAAGCTTGCTCCTTCATCCTATGCTAACATCTTGGCCAGCAAGTTTCTGTCAAGGAGTGATAATGGAAGGTCTCTCACTGTTGATGAATTCACTGACCAGCTCAGGCAGGTAGAGGACAGCTTGTCACATTCTGGCCTAGTCTCTGCTACAAAAACTTTAGGTACAGAGATTAAGGATGGCATCAAAGACAGCATGAAAGAACTGAAGGAGGATCTTAAAACCTCAATTTCCAATCTGGTCAAAGATACCATTCCTGCATCATCTGAATGGGTGCATGTTTCTGCAGTCAGGAACAGACGCCCACCTCCTGCAAGGCAATTCCAGCCCAGGAGGAGACAAATTCCACCCAGACAGCAGCAATCACATGTGTCACTGTGGATACTTCTGCATGACACATACGGGGAGAACATGAACAAATGGGATGGTAAAACTACTTCAGCTCTTTCAAAGAGATTCAGGGATCTGCAGAGTGGCAGAAACAGAGGCAGCAATGCCCGGAAAGTAGCTGTCACTTCTTCAGCTCCCGAGAGTAACTGCAATTGTTCCAACAGTTACAGTTCCTCTCACAACAACACCAATCATTGTGTACATCCCACATGCCATGTTCAGCATTAGGGGTGCCCTGCCTCCAGGCAGGAGGAGGAAAGGGATAGTGGAGAGAACCGAATCTATTGGAATGTATTCATTAGGTGGCCTGGCAGTTCAAGAGTTTGGAAATACAGGGCTTTAGTTGACACAGGAGCTCAGTGTACTTTATTGCCATCTAATTGCAAAGGGACAGAGTCCATTTCTATCTTTGGAATCACTGGTGGATCTCAAGAGTTAACTAAGATACAGGCTGAGATCAGTTTAACTGGTAAAGAGTGGAAGACACATACCATTGTAACTGGTCCTGATGCGCCTTGCATTCTGGGAATTGACTTTTTGAGACAAGGTTGTTTCAAAGATCCTAAGGGTCACAAATGGGCTTTTGGAATAGCATCTGTAGAGATTGAGGATGGTAAATTGAAATTGTCCATTAGACCAGAACTTTCTGATGAATCTGCAGTTGTGGGACATCATGACATAGAGGATCTGGAAGTGCCAATTGTAACTCAAACTGTTCATCATAGGCAGTACAGAACTAACAGTATCACAGTATCATCAGGGTTGGAAGAGACCTCACAGATCATCAAGTCCAACCCTTTACCACAGAGCTCAAGGCTAGACCATGGCACCAAGTGCCACGTCCAATCCTGCCTTGAACGGCTCCAGGGACAGCAACTCCACCACCTCCCCGGGCAGCCCATTCCAGTGTCCAATGACTCTCTCAGGGAAGAACTTTCTCCTCACCTCCAGCCTAAATTTTCCCCGGTGCAGCCTGAGGCTGTGTCCTCTCGTTCTGGCGCTGGCCACCTGAGAGAAGAGAGCAACCTCCCCCTGGCCACAACCACCCCTCAGGTAGTTGTAGACAGCAATAAGGTCACCCCTGAGCCTCCTCTTCTCCAGGCTAACCAATCCCAGCTCCCTCAGCCTCTCCTCATAGGGCTGTGCTCAAGGCATCTCCCCAGCCTTGTTGCCCTTCTCAGGACACGCTCAAGCATCTCGATGTCCCTCCTAAACTGGGGGGCCCAGCACTGAACACAGCACTCAAGGTGTGGTCTAACCAGTGCAGAGTACATGGGCAGAATGACCTCCCTGCTCCTGCTGACCACACCATTCCTGATGCAGGCCAGGATGCCACTGGCTCTCTTGGCCACCTGGGCACACTGCTGGCTCATGTTCAGGTGGGTATCAATCAGCACCCCCAGATCCCTCTCTGTTTGGCTGCTCTCAGCCACTCCAACCCCAGCCTGAATCTCTGCATGGGGTTGTTGTGGCCAAAGTGCAGCACCCTGCACTTGGAGCTATTGAATGCCATCCCTTTGGACTCTGCCCATCTGTCCAGGTGGTCAAGGTCCCGCTGCAGAGCACTTCTGCCCTCCAACCCAGCCACATCTGCCCCAGCTTGGTGTCATCTGCACACTTGCTGATGACTGACTCCATGCCCTCATCCAGATCATCTATGAAGATGTTAAATAGGATGGGGCCCAGCACTGATCCCTGAGGGACACCACTAGTGACTGCCGCCAGCTGGATGTGGCACCATTCACCACCACTCTCTGGGCTCAGCCCTCCAGCCAGTTCCTAACCCGGCACAGAGTGTTGCCATCCAAGCCGCGGGTGACAGCTTAGCCAGCAGTTTGCTGTGGGGGACAGTGTCAAAGGCCTTACTGAAGTCCAGATAGACCACATCCACAGGCCTCCCCACATCCACCAAGCAGGTCACCTGATCATAGAAGGAGATCAGGTTGGAGAGGCAGGATCTGCCCTTCCTAAACCCATGCTGGCTGGACCTGAGCCCTTTGCCATCCCTCAGGTGCGCTCTTATCACCCCCAAGATAACCTGCTCCATCAGTTTCCCTGGCACTGAGGTCAGGCTGACAGGTCTGTAGTTCCCAGGTTCCTCCGTCCGACCCTTCTTGTGGATGGGGATCACGTTGGCAGTTTCCAGTCTCCTGGGACCTCTCCGGTGAGCCAGGACTGCTGGAAAATGATGGAGAGCAGCTTGGCCAGCTCAGCTGCCAGCTCTCTCAGCACCCTGGGATGGATCCCCTCTGGTCCCATGGACTTGTGGGTGTCCAGGTGGCTCAGCAGGTCCTGAACTAATTCTTCATGAATTTCTAGAGGAACACACTGCTCCCTGACCCCATCTCCCAGTTCAAGAGGCCACTTGCCCTGAACTCCTCCCTCCTTACTGTTGAAAACTGAGGCGAAGAAGGCATTCAGGACCTCAGCCTTTTCTTCATCATCAGTTATAGTATTCTCCTCCTGGTCCAGTAAGCAGTGGAGGCTCTTCTTGCCCTTCCTTTTAGCGTTGATAAATTTATAAAAGTGCTTTTTGTTATCTTTAACGGAAGTGGCAGCCTAAGTTCTAGCTGGGCCTTAGCCTCTCTAATTTTTCTCCTGCATAATCTGGCTACCTCCTTAAACACATCAGGAGAAGCCTTCCCTTCCTTCCAAAGGTGATACACCCTCTTTTTTTCCCCCACTTCCTTCAGGAGCTGTTTGCTCATCCAGGCTGGTCGCCTTCCCTGATGGCTCATCTTTCGGCACATGGGAACTGCCAGCTCCTGTGCCTTCAAGAGCTCCTGTTTAAAGTAGGTCCAACCATCCTGGACCCCTTTGTTCCCAAGGACTGCTGCCCAGGGGACTTTGGAAATAAGTTTCTTAAGCAAATTGAAGTTTGCCCTCCGAAAGTCCAAGGTGTGGGTTTTGTTGTGTTGCCTCCCTACCTCCCTGCATATTGAAAACTCCACTATCTCGTGATGACTACACCCCAGGCAGCCTCCCACTGTCACATCTCCTACCAGCCCTTCCCTGTTGGAGAGCAGCAGGTCAAGCTGGGCTTGACCCCTAGTAGGCTTGCATAACAGCTGGGTCATGAAGTTGTCCTCCATGCACTCCAGAAATCTCCTGGACTGCCTCCTCTCTGCTGAACTAAGTTCCCAGCAGATGTCTGGCAGGTTAAAGTCACCCACAAGGACAAGATCTGATGATCTTGAGACAGCCTCCAACTGTTTGTAAAATATCTCATTTGCTTCCTCATCCTGGTTGGGTGGCCTATAACAGACTCCAACCAGGGTGTCAGATTTATTAGTCCTCCCTCTGATTTTAGCCCACAAGCTCTCAACCCCTTCGTCCCTCACCTCAAGATCAGTGGCATGGAATGACTCCCTAATATACAGGGCCACCCCTCCTCCTCTTCTCCCTAGCCTATTTCTCCTGAAGAGGTTATATCCCCTCAGTATAGCAGTTCAGTCATGTCTGTCATCCCACCAAGTTTCTGAAATGGCAACCATGACTCTTTGTTGCCCATTCATCAGCTGATTTGTCAACTGGAGAGTCAGGCTGTCATTGAGAAAGCTCATTCACCTTTCAACAGTCCCATCTGGCCTGTGCACAAACTCAGTGGCGATTGGAGACGGACAGTTGATTTCCGTGCCCTCAACGAGGTGACACCACCCATGAGTGCAGCTGTGCCGGACATGCTGGAACTCCAGTATGAGCTGGAATCGAAGGAGGCTAAGTGGTATGCAACCATAGACATTGCTAATGCTTTCTTCTCTATTCCCATAGCAAAGGAGTGCAGGCCTCAGTTTGCATTCACCTGGAGAGGAATCCAGTACCAGTTCAACCGTTTGCCTCAGGGGTGGAAACACAGCTCAACCATCTGTCACTCAGTCATCCACAATGCACTGGAGAAAGGTAAAGCTCCAGAGCACATCCAGTACATCGACGACGTCATTGTGTGGGGCCAAACTGCTGAGGAAGTCTTTGAGAAAGGTAACAAAATCATTGACATTCTGTTGCAAGCAGGTTTTGCCATTAAGAGAGACAAGGTCAAAGGACCTGCCAAAGAAATTCAGTTTCTGGGAGTGCGGTGGCAGGATGGTCGCCGTTACATTCCTCAGGATGTGATCAACAAAGTCTCTACCATGGCAGTTCCCACCAGTAAGAAGGACACACTTTCTTTTCTTGGTGTGGTGGGATTTTGGAGACTACACATTCCTGGTTTCAGTCAGATTGTCAAACCTCTGCATGATGTGACTCATAAGAGAAACAATTTCGAGTGGGGACCTGAACAACAAGCAGCCTTTGATCAGATCAAGCAAGAAATAGTCCATGCAGTGGGCTTAGGACCTGTGAGATCTGGTCCGGACATTAAGAACATTCTGTACACGGCTGCCAGTGACAATGTCCAACTTGGAGCCTTTGGCAGAGAGCTCCAAATGAGACACGTGGTCGTCCTCTTGGTTTCTGGGGACGTTGCTACAGAGGTTCAGAGACAAATTACACTGCAACTGAGCAAGAGATTCTAGCAGCCTATGAGGGAGTGAAAGCAGTTTCTGACGTGATTGGAACTGAGTCACAATTGCTTTTAGCTCCTAGACTGCCAGTTCTTAACTGGATGTTCAAAGGCAAAGGTTCATCATCGCATCATGCCACAGATGCAACCTGGTCTAAATGGATGGCTTTGATAACCCAACGAGCACGAATGGGTAATCTTGATCGACCTGGTCTGGTGGAGGTGATCACCAACTGGCCAGAAGGCACAGACTGTTCCAAACCTCCAGAGGAGAAAATAACTCGTGCTGAGGAAGCTCCTCCCTATGGTGATCTCTCTGATCAGGAAAAGAACTATGCTTTGTTCACAGACTGTTCCTGTCTTGTTGGGAACAAGCGAAGATGGAAGTCAGCAGTCTGGAGTCCTACCAGGAGAGTTACTGAAGTGAGAGATGGAGAAGGAGAATCCAGTCAGTTCACTGAGGTAAAAGCTGTCCAACTTGCTCTTGATGTGGCTGAATGTGAGAATTGGCCTATCCTTTACCTCTACACCGACTCATGGATGGTAGCCAATGCTCTATGGGGTTGGCTAAAGGACTGGAAGAAGCATGGTTGGCAGAGGAAAGGAAAGCCTATTTGGTGTGCTGATCTATGGCAGGACATTGATGCACGGCTGGAGAGAACTCCAGTGAAGGTGCGGCACGTAGACGCACACATGCCTAAGAGCAGAGCCAATGAGGAACATCACCACAACCAGCAGGCAGACCAAGCTGCTAAGATTGCTCAAGTTGATACCAACTTAGATTTCAACCTTGATTGGAAACACCGAAGGTGAACTGTTCTTAGCTCGGTGGGCCCATGATTCATCTGGACATGAAGGCAGAGATGGAACATACCGATGGGCTCGTGATAGGTCAATTGACTTGTCCATGGACGCTATCACCCAAGTCATCTATGACTGTGACATTTGTGCTGCTATTAAGCAGGCTAAGCGAATCAAGCCCTTATGGTATGGTGATAGATGGTCAAAGTACAAGTATGGTGAAGCCTGGCAGATTGACTACATCACTTTACCTCGATCTCATTCTGGCAAGCAGTATGTGCTGATGATGGTAGAAGCCAGTACTGGATGGTTGGAAACCTATCCAGTTCCACATGCAACTGCACGTAACACCATTGTTGGTTTGGAGAGACAAATCATGTGGAGACATGGAACTCCAGAAAGAATCGAGTCAGACAATGGCACTCATTTCAAGAACAATGTTGTGAAAAACTGGGCCAAAGAGCATGGCATTGAGTGGATCTATCACATACCCTACTATGCACCAGCTTCAGGGAAGATTGAGTGCTACAATGGTTTGCTGAAAACCACCCTAAAAGCCATGGGGGGGGTAGAACTCTAAAAAACTGGGACAAACATTTAGCACAAGCTACCTGGTTGGTAAATAGTAGAGGTTCAGTTACATTGCACAGTGTAATATTATTTTTTTTTCCTTTGGGTTTCTTATTTATTCTGTCTTTGGAATCGATTCCAGGGTTCAAAATTTTTCCTTTATTAATTTTTAGCATTAATATAAGTAAGGAAGCATTCACCACCTCCCCACCCCCACCCGCCCCAGTCCTTTTGTTTTCTTTCTTCCCTTACAGCTGCTGTGGCTCAGTGTGCTTGATTCTCAAAGACACAGACAGTTTCTGATGGCTGTTGTGTACACTGGAACCCTGATGCTGTTTTGGCTTTGATTGTAATATATCTTAGAGTTTAGGAGTTTACTGGATAGGATGTTAAAGCATTACTAATTGTGCCAGAATTTTATGGAGGATCTTATTCTCCCCTCTGTGCTGATTCTGACTCTGCTGTGGTACCACATTTCTTGAATTTTCTTTGCCTTTTCTCCTATTTCCTTCATTTCCTAGCTCTTTAAGTTGCTAAGGTAATATAGCGGAGGCTGTGAGTTTGTATAATGACAGTTGTAGGATTTTAGCATATAGCAATGTTATACAATAATGGTTTTTAGAATTTTTCTGTATATTTTGATACCATTAGGATCATGCACAAACAAACAAACAAAAAAAAAGAGAGGTCATCTGTGCATTGAAAAAGAGCCATAAAAGAGAGGTCATCTGTGCATTGAAAAAGAGACATAAAAGAGAGGTCGTCTGTGCATGCCAGAAGAGCTGTAAAAGAGAGGTTGTCTGTGCATGCCAGAAGAGCTCTAAAAGAGAGGTTGTCTGTGCATGCCAGAAGAGCCATAAAAGAAAGGTTGTCTGTGCATGCCAGAAGAGCTGTAAAAGAGAGGTTGTCTGTGCATGCCAGAAGAGCTGTAAAAGAGAGGTTGTCTGTGCATGCCAGAAGGGGGATAGGAAGCCAAGGAAGGAGGTACGAGGAAGTCTGCCGTTTCTCTGGTCACATCATACAGACAAGGCCAATGGATCTGTTAGCCTGGGCACTGAATATGTTTGCATTTGGGTTTGTATTGGTTTGTGTTTGACCATTTACGTTCACAGGCCTCAGATGGAGACCAGCTCGCTATGACCAGCCTGTTTCCTTAAAGTGAGAGGGAATCTTGCTCAGAGGGCAGGCTTATGGCAAGATCTTGGAAGGAGCATTGAAATGATGGTTGTGTGTGTATGGATTGTAAGGTTTTGATCATGGTTAATGAATTTGGGTATTTTCATGAGTTTTCAGTGATTCTGGTTTAATGGAATGGGTAAGAGCAAAATAGAGATTCAGTCTAGCACCTGTTGTAAAGGCCAAAACCCACTCAAGTGGCACAGATGGCAACGTGGTGGTTATCTTTTTGCAAGGGCCCTGCAAAAGGATGAGAAACACTGCCTTAATTTTTTAAAACAAATAAAGAACTGTGGGAATAGGCCAAGTAGGAAGCCTGAAGGTAACATCTGGGGCACATCTTTGTATCATATTTAGAAATTAGTAGTTCTTAAGCACAATGGACAGACACAGCTCATAGCTAAGAAGTGTAATGAAAACATCAAGATTTCTGAGGATTCTAGAGTGAATCCAGAGCTATGGGAGTCTGAGGAAGGATATTGGGCAACAGATACATCTGTGGTTCTACAGCATCGACTGCCACACAGAACCAACAAAGACGTGGCACAAATGTGCTCTCCGGTGACTGTGGTGTTCATCTGGACTTTTGGGTGTTTGAACGTTTGACTTACTGTCACTTGCAGAAGAGACTTTTGGGATTGTCAGCCGAGCTTGGGTGGTTAGCTTGCCAGACTATTGCCACTAGCAAAAAGGCTCTAACAGATGTGTTCTCTTTTAACTTTAGCATTATTGATTTGCACCTGTGTTATTCACACCTGCGCCAAATTCAGCCTGTGCAAGATCAGGCCTGGGGGGCTCAAAAAAAAAAAAAAGGGAATTGTGGGAGAATTCTCCAGCAAGCAGGACACAGAATCATAGAATCAACCAGGTTGGAAGAGACCTCCAAGATCATCCAGTCCAACCTAGCACCCAGCCCTATCCAGCCAATTAAACCATGGCACTAAGTGCCTCATCCAGTCTTTGCTTGAACACCTCCAGGGACAGTGCCTCTACCACCTCCCTACGCAGTCCATTCCAATGCCAATCACTCTCTCTGACAACAACTTCCTCCTAACATCCAGCCTAGACCTGTCCTGGCACAGCTTGAGACTGTGTCCCCTTGTTCTGCTGCTGGGTGCCTGGGAGAAGAGGCCACCCCCCACCTGGCTACAATGTCCCTTCAGGTAGTTGTAGACAGCAATGAGGTCACCCCTGAGCTTCCTCTTCTCCAGGCTAAACAATCCCAGCTCCCTCAGCCTCTCCTCACAGGGTTTGCATGAGCTGGTAAACATGAGAACTCGTGCTGGGAAGTGTCCTTGGGCGTGCTTTGGGCTCAGGAAATCAAGTTGTAAATAATGAGCAGCCAACACATAGCTGCAGGAGGTAGAGCCTGCCAGACCCCTGGGGTGGACACAGCAGGTTGTTTTGATACAGGGCAACCTATCTGTACCTTACACATAACTCTGAACCGATCTGTACTGTCCACCTGTGCCAGCCCCAAACCAATCGTGCAGGCCTCTTCTAAAGCAGTATATAAGCAATTGCACTGTCTTCATACAATGAACTGCGTTGGCAGCTGCTGAGTCAACTCGTCAGTGCCCCGACCTCACCTCCACCAGCTGCCCGCAGAGCGCAGAGCACGATGAGGCAGAGCAAGTTGTTCTCCCTCACCCACATCTATTATCAACCACTCAAGTGTGATGGCTCCATCTGGCCACAGGTGTGGGGAATTTTGTAGGGGCTGTTGCTTTGCAATCAATATGTAGGCGATTGGAACACAGCGGGTAAGACACCGCTCAGCCCAAGGACACTGTGTCCGCTTCGTGCTTTCTATGAAAAAAAGCAGGGTTGGCCTGAGGATGTTGCGTCCTTGTGATACAGCTGTGCAAAGTAAAACAAGTAATGAATCAGTCATGAATATACCTTAGAACAAAGGATCTGCACATCTGGAAATGTAGGGTTTGATATATGAGCACACGTACTGCTTATAAAAATACCTTTTTTGTATCTACTAATGATTATGCTTTAAACCACAAAAATGTATTGCATGGACCAATTAGAAATCGACATGTAATCCTGTAATAGTATAAAAAGCCTTCTGATTTGTGTATTAAACGTCTTACATTTACAATCCATATTGGATTCTGTAAGTCCATTTCCTCAACTTTGGGAACAGTCAGCATGCTAACAGCGCCTAACAGCGACATCTGGTGACCCCCGACGTGATCAGCAAGAGACCTGATACCCGGGAAGAGAGCTGAGCTGACTGCAAAGCGGGGAAAAAGAAAAGAAATTCCGCGGCGGCTGCGGCCGGACGTCCGAGAGAGGCGTGAGTGGTACCACGGATTTTCGACTCAGCGGGTGAGTCGGCTGCCTTGAGCAGGGAAAAGGCGCGGAATGGGGAATACGGCCCCGGGAATAGAAAAAGCTTCTGTTGAAGCCTTGTTGAAATTTGGACAGAAAGCTGGAGACCCGCTGGATCGGGCTCTAGTGACAGATTTGTTGTCTTGGGCACGCCGTAGAGGCTTACTCAAGGAAACTGCACAAGTTTTTAAAGACGAGACGTGGAAGCATATAGGGGAGGAAATATGGGAATCTGTCCAGACTGATAATAAAGAAGCAAAAAGACTTGCTTCAACCTATCGACAGATCAGTCTCTTAGTACAAAAAATAGGAGCGGAGGCAGAAGTTGAAGCAATAATTCAGACCATCTTGAAAGACGCTAAAAATAAAGTAACATCGGGATCGGGGGCGGAGACAAAAACTGCCGCGGAGACAAAAACTGAGATAAAAACTGAGACGAAAACTGTTTGCCCTGCTACCCAAGGTCCTTACGATTATCTCATTCCTGATTGGGACCCCGATAAGGGAGCGGGAGGTTCACAAGTCCCCGAGCCTATGGAAGTGGGACAAGCGGTACCATCAGCTCCGCAAATAGATCCTGCAACTGTCCCTCTGCCTCCTGAGGAAGAGGAGTTAAAGACTCTTTTACATGAGCAGGCAGATGCAATGACTAAACTATTGAATGAGATGCAACGGTTGGATAAAGGTTCCAAATCAAGGGTGGTTAAAGAGAGTTATCGCAAGGCACATAAGTCTATTGTTGAAGGTCTGAAAAATGTTGAGAAACAATTAACAAAGATTGAGTCTGGTAATTGTGTTCACCCTGCTGCTGTTACTGAAGAGAAAAATACAGATGGTAAAATGTCAGTGGAAAGGGTTCGTCAACGGGTGTTACAAAGTATCAGAGATGGTGAAATGGACATAGAGGAGGGCGATTGGTATTTGCGGTCTAAGTATGGTTCAGAAGCGAGACTGTCTGCGGAGGATAAGAGAAAGCTTGCAGATTGGTTTGCATTGTATCCTCAGTATAAAAGGAAAGAGGATTCAGCAAGTGGAATGGTGGATGATGTCTGGAAGTGGTGGAGAGGGAAAGTGAATGAGGAAAAGTCAAAGGAGACTCCTAAACAGAGAAATTCTGATTACATCCCAAAAGATCCCAACTTTGACATGTCAAACCGGTGGAAGGGAGTTGTAACCAATGCTGAAATTACTGGGGATTTTCAGTTTACAGCTGCACCAGTAACTATTGATAATAATGGACAGAGAAACTGGCAGCCTATAGATTGGACCACAGTTGCCAAAATACAGAAAGCAATTTTAGATTATGGAATAGACAATCGACTGGTCAGAAGACAGATGGAAACATTTATAAAACATCAGACACTAATACCCACAGACATTAAACATCTGTTTGAACTGATGCTGGGACCTACGAGTTATATGATGTTTGTTAACAAGTGGCAGGAAAGATTAGAGCAGAAACAGCTTGATAACTTGACACTGCCGCACGGAGATCCCTTACGGGTGGCCTCCCTAGAGCAATTGATGGGGAACGGTCAGTACGTTGACCCACAGCGGCAAGCTGCGCTAGACTTGCGAATTCTGGCTCAAAGCAAAGTGGCTGCCCTTGAAGCTTTCACCAGTTTGCCACAGGTCGGCACTCCAAAACAACCATACTTGCAAATTAAACAGAAAGATAATGAGTCATTTATGGCATTTGTTGACAGAATTACAGAAGGTGTTGAAATGGCACCTGACATTCCAGCCAACATGAAAGAGACATTGGTAAAAGAGATTGCTATGCAAAATGCCAATGCTGCATGTCGGAGGTTAATTGCCACTTTACCCCCTGCTGCTTCTTTACTGCAAATGGTAGAGCAATGTTCTCGAGCCCCGATGGAAGAAGAGAAGGAAAAGGCTCGAATTCATGCCTCTGCATTAGCAGCTGCATTGTCCAAATGCTCGCCACAAGGAAAGGGGGACAAGGGCTCAAATCCTGTATGTTTTAAATGTGGACAGACGGGACATTTTAAAAAGCATTGTCCTACAATTAAGGCTGTTACTAACCAAGTATCGTCGATGAGTTCTCCATTCGCAGGTACCTGCAACAAGTGTGACAAGTTCGGACACAGAGCGTCAGACTGCAAATCCCGATTTAAGAAGGATGGAACACCTCTTGTGCCCCAGCAGGGAAACGGGGGAGGCCGCGTGGGGGGCGCGGCTCAGACCTCATCTTAAGCAACCGGACCCCCCACAACGGAGGCTGCCTCGACGATCTACTCGCCGCCACCAGAGGAAGCGCTGGCCTCGATTTGGTCGTAAGTGAAACAATAACAATCACAACACAGGAGGTTACACTAATCCCTACTACCAGTAAAGGACCATTAGGGTATGGACTTTCTGCCTTGCTAATAGGAAGATCTTCAGCTACAAGAACTGGAATTTTTGTACAACCAGGATTAATCGATAGTGACTTCACAGGAGTTATTCACATTATGGTTAATGTTTTTACACCACCAATTACCATTCCAAAAGGCAGTAAGATAGCACAATTGATTCCTTTCAAAGCCTGTGTACCACATTCAACACCTAAAATCAGAGGAACAGGAGGGTTTGGGTCTACAGAGCCACTAATAGCTTTCTCTGAGGTGATAACTAACAACAAACCTACACGTTCTGTTACCATTATCCATCCCGACACTCAGATCACCCCTAAAACCATTACAGCTGAGATGATGATTGACACGGGTGCAGATGTCACTATAGTGCCAGCTGCATATTGGCCAAAAGCGTGGCCAATTGTAAATTCATCTGAGAAGGTTTTGGGAATAGCAGGACTAGCAGAAATGAGAAAAAGTGCTGTGTTATTGGACATCAAAGACAATGAGGGGAACATTGCAAAAGTAACACCTGTAATCATGAACACACCCTTATGGTTGCTAGGTCGAGATGTACTCTCCCAATGGCAACTTGTTTTGTCTACTCCTTTTTCATAGCGGCCACTGACAAAGGTGCTCTTCCCACTATTAAGCTGACTTGGAAAACTGATAAGCCTGTGTGGGTTGATCAGTGGCCGCTCACTGATGAAAAATTGGAGCACCTGAACCAGCTTGTGGATGAGCAATTAGAGAAAGGCCATATAAAAGAATCTTTTAGTCCTTGGAACACTCCAGTTTTTGTTATACAGAAGAAATCAGGAAAATGGCGATTTTTGCACGATCTTCGTGCTGTTAATGAGCAAATGACGCCAATGGGAGCGTTACAACCAGGCCTACCTTCTCCAGCTGCAATACCTGTTAATTGGGCTGTCTACATTATTGATCTTAAGGATTGTTTCTTTAGTATTCCACTCGATCCTGCTGATACTCAACGATTTGCCTTTAGTATACCATCAAAGAATAACAGTGCCCCCATGAGAAGATTTGAATGGATAGTTCTGCCACAGGGAATGCGTAATAGCCCAACCATATGTCAATGGTATGTTAACCAAGCATTACAAAATTGGAAGAGTTCACACCCTACATACGTGGTATTACATTATATGGATGATATCTTGATTGCTTCTCCCATTCCCTTAACAGAAACTGAAAAGACTACATTATCACAGACTCTTAAGCACTGGGGATTGACAATTGCAAAAGATAAGATTCAGGCCCAAGAACCATGGAATTATCTAGGACTGATAGTGACAGAAAGCAGAATCAGACCTCAAAAAATTACACTACATGTGAAAATAGAAACAGTGAACGATGTCCAAAAATTATTAGGAGAATTGCAATGGATCAGACAATGGATAGGGATTACTAATAAAGATCTTGAACCCCTTAGAGAGTTGCTAAAAGGATCAAAACATCCAGCAGAACCTAGAGTTTTGCAAAACCAGCACTATGAGGCACTTGAAAAATTAATAACAAAATAGCTGAATTACAAGCATATCGTTACAATACTGCCTTGCCAATCAATGTTTATTTATGCCAACAAGACAATGATTACTATTTGGCAATAGGACAGGAACAGGATCAGAAGACATTCCTACTATTGGAGTGGTTATTTCCAAAAAGTCAGCCTCATGCATCACTGTTACACAAACTTGACCTTGTTGGTTCCTTGCTGTTAAAGGCAAAACGTAGAGTACGTCATGTTTTTGGGGTAGAAGTAACTAAGATTGTGTTACCATTTGCAATGAAATCAGTGGTAGAAGAATGGTGTAACATGTCATATTCTTTTGCTACTGCAGTGATTGCTACATCTATTGATAATCATTATCCTGCATTTCCTCTATTTGGTACTCAATTGATGTTAAACCAGAAAGCACTGAAATGTGAACAACCTATTGAAAATGGTGTTACAGTTTTTACTGATGCTTCTGGGAAAACACACAAATATGGCTATGCTAAATGGTGTGACACTTCCAAGCAATGGACAACTGTAGTGAAAGAACTAGAAGGAGTTTCCGTTCAATGCCTTGAACTCAAAGCAGTAACAATGGTGTTTGAAGACTTTGTAAATATCCCTGTAAATATTATTACTGATTCTATGTATGTAGCTTCTGTTGTGAATCGAGTAGAGGAGTCAATTATTGGACACATTTCTAACAAGGTTATTGAAGCTGTGATTATTCAATTGTTGAATTTGATTCTAAACAGAAAATGTTTATATTTTTGTACTCATATTCGTAGTCATACTAACTTGCCTGGATTCTTGTCAGAAGGAAACGCGAAAGCCGATGAGGTGGTGAGTGCTGGAGCCCAGCAAAATGATACTGATGAACCTTCTGTTTCTGTCAAATCAGCCACTCAGGCAATTAAGCAAGCACAAGTAAGTCATGCATTCTTTCACCAATCTGCAAAAAGTTTGTCTAAGGAATTCTCTATATCTCTGCAAACTGCTCGTGGCATTATTGCCTCGTGTCCTGATTGTGCCAAGGTCTCACCCCTACAATCAGAAGGTACCAATCCTAGGGGGACTGAGGCAAGAGAGTTATTTCAAACAGACATTACAATTGTTCCGTCATTTGGACGTCTAAAATATGTTCATGTCACGGTAGACACCTATAGTTCAGCCTTGTGGGCATCTGCCATGACATCATCGGGGGCATCAGCAACGTGTCGACATTGGAGAATGGCATTTGCTGTATTAGGAAACCCCCAAACAATTAAGACAGACAATGGTCCAAATTATAAAAGCCAAATTGTTGAAGCATTTCTTTCAGCCTGGAATATCAAACATTTATTTGGAATTCCTTACAATAGTACAGGACAGGCGATTGTTGAAAGAAAGCATTCTGATCTCAAACGATATATTGCCATTTTTCAAAGACAGGGGGAGTTTTCCCATTCCCACTCCCCCCACGATATTCTTTCAAAGGCCATTTATGTTTTAAATTGGAAACTCTGGTCACAAAAGTAGAATCAAGAAGTCGGGTCAACCCCTATCTTTAGACATTTTACTCAAAACAATCCTTTAAAAGAAACACACGTTTCTGTGCAAGTTTGGGACCCCTCATCAGCCACCTGGAATGGACCATGGAGATTAATAACTTGGGGTCGTGGATATGCTTGTGTCATTACAGAGGACGGAGAGCGGTGGTTGCCAGCCAAGTGGGTGCGACCCTGGCTACATGCTGAAACCAAGGAAAACAAGGAGGATGATCAAACGGCGATAGAAGAAATCGCTGACTTAGAAGCTGCACACAACGTCACCAGAGACAACTGATCTGAGCTAAATGTTGAACAATATGTATTGGTTATCTGCTATTGTAATTATTTTTGTGGTGCAGGAGAATTTTGGGTGGGGTAGTGAAGACAACTTTTGGGTGAATTGGGCAAAGGAGACAAATAACCCATCCTTTTGCTTACACTTATCAGCAGCCACAGACCCATTTAAAACATGCCTGATAGGGTTGCCATTTGATGATCAACGCACTTTGGTAGCCTCCTTTTCATCTCTCACACATCAAGATTGTTCTACAGCAAAAAGTATAAGTCATTGTATGGCATTAATAGTTGCAAGCCTCAATGACCCTTTACCATGGGATCCTCAAGAGTTCAACCTGTTAGGAAGTAGAATGCCAAATCAGTCAGGATGTCTGATATTTGGCTCGTACAATCTGACGAATCGTCAAATAACAGATCTAACATCCTATCATTTTCCTTATTGGAGTACCTCTGATTTTTGTGCTAAAGACACGGTTTATGGTTGGAACACAAATGGTATGTGCCTTAACATTACCAAAGCCTTAAGATTGCCTAGAAATGTGTTCCTGATTTGTGGTAGAAGAGCGTGGCCTGGAATCCCAAAAGAAAGTAACGGAGGGCCATGTTACATTGGTCACCTTTCTTTGCTAACTCCTACTTCAGAATTTATCCGAAATCATATTGCAAGTAGTGCAACTCTATTAAGAAATCGTAGAAATATAGAAATGTTAACCTCTGATTGTAGTGATGAAGTGGAACTTTGGTCTCATACAGCAAGAGTTTTTGGAGCATTGTTTCCTCCTATAGGAACAGCACATGCCTTGTCAGCCATTCAGAGATTAGCATGTTGGACAGCAAAACAAGCTAATGTTACTACTAGTGTTATTTCTCAGCTTGCAGTAGATCAAAATAGTTTGCGAAAGGCTACCCTGCAAAATAGAGCAGCTATAGATTACTTGCTTTTAGTACAAGGAAAAGGCTGTGAAGAGGTAGAAGGAATGTGTTGTTTTAACTTGTCTGATCATAGTGATTCAATCCATAAAAAGGTAGACTGGCTTCAGCATCATACAGAGAAAATTACAGCGAATCATAACCCCTTTGATGATTGGCTAATGTCATGGGGAATTTCAGCTTGGGCAAAAGAGTTAATCAAAACTGTAGGAATAGTATTGCTAATTGTTATTGTTTTGTTATTCTTAGGACCCTGCATCTTCCGATGTCTATCCTGGCAGATGCATTGGATCGGTGCTACAGTGTTTGAAAAGAAAGGGGGAGATGTGGGGAATTTTGTAGGGGCTGTTGCTTTGCAATCAATATGTAGGCGATTGGAACACAGCAGGTAAGACACCGCTCAGCCCAAGGACACTCTGTCCGCTTCGTGCTTTCTATGAAAAAAAGCAGGGTTGGCCTGAGGATGTTGCGTCCTTGTGATACAGCTGTGCAAAGTAAAACAAGTAATGAATCAGTCATGAATATACCTTAGAACAAAGGATCTGCACATCTGGAAATGTAGGGTTTGATATATGAGCACACGTACTGCTTATAAAAATATCTTTTTGTATCTACTAATGATTATGCTTTAAACCACAAAAATGTATTGCATGGACCAATTAGAAATCGACATGTAATCCTGTAATAGTATAAAAAGCCTTCTGATTTGTGTATTAAACGTCTTACATTTACAATCCATATTGGATTCTGTAAGTCCATTTCCTCAACTTTGGGAACAGTCAGCATGCTAACAGCGCCTAACAGCGACACACAGGGACTAGCCAATCAGAATGGCACTTTGCCAATGTCATGTTAGGTGACACCAGGAGAATGGTTGATCCTTATTTGGGCCAACACAGGCCATGCACCAACAAGTCTGTGCACCTTGTTTCTCCCCAAAGCACTCTGGGTGTCTCCAGGCCTTTTGTCTTCTTTGCTGTGTTGCTGCCCACTTCAGCAGAGAGAGAGGTGGATCATGGGGTCATGTCTGGACAAGCCAGGACATCTCTTAGACCTATATTACCCTTCCACAACAATTGGGAACGTCCCTGTGATGTCAGAGGTGCCTGAGGAGACCAGGAGAGACACATCTTGTGTTGGAGCATTTGAGGTCACAGGTGCCTGGAACGTGGCAGTCCAGGAGAAAGCAACTCTGTTGTGTAGGTGTTTGCAAGGTCAATTGTGACAAGTCAGCTGACAGTGCAGGATCAGGCTCATGGTTGAGTGGTGCTTCTGGACTCACTGCTGGCCTAGTATCTGAGCAGACAAGAGCAGGGCCATGGGGTGTGTGGTGTCTTGTGGAGTCACTGGTGCCTGAGTTTTTGCTGGGTTAGGAGCAGAACAAGAGCTACTGCAGGTGTTTGTGAGGTCACTGGTGTCTGAATATGTAAGGGGCCAGGAGCAGGCCCCTGGCTTGTGAATGCCCAGCTGGTGATGTCACCAGTGCTGGAGTAGCTGTTCAGGCCGGAGCAGGCACAGGGCTGCTGTGGGGGCTGCTGTCATCAACAGAACATTCAGAGCTCACCCAAAGTGTCCCCTGGGGAGAACCACCAATGGCAGCAGCTCAGCCTGTGCATGGCCCTGTGAGACAGTGAGTGCAGAGGACATGGCAGCAGAAGTCAGAGGGTGTGAGGTCACAGTCAGGACAAGTGCTGAGCATGCAGTGGGTGGCAGCAGGAGCTGTGAGGCCATGTCCCTAGTGGTGGTCTGTAGCGGTGGGGCTGGGTACAGAGCAGCCAGGAGCCATCATGGTTTCACCCTGGTGGTCAGGAGCTGCCTGTGTCTGTGAGGCTAAAGGAGCATCCCCTACAGCCCTGGCTGCAGTAGTCAGGGTTGGGGTGGCTCAGGGGTACAGCAGGGATGTACCTGGGCAGAGTGCCAGGAGGAAACCACAACTTCCTGCCTGGGTACCTCAGGGGGAGCCAGGCAGCGCTGCAAGGTGATGTGGGCTGTGGTTTGTGCACCTGCAGCTCCAGCTCCTGATGTGCCTGTGAGGAATAACTGCCCCTAGGTGACATGCTGAGAGTCAGGCACAGGGCTGAGCCTCAGCCTGCAGCTCTGCTGCTGCCAGGGCAGGGACATGTCCCAGCCCCAGCTCCTGACAGGGATTCCCTATGGGGCTCTGTGCAAGGCATGTGCCAGCAGCACTCCTGGCATGGAGACCTTTCCCAGCTGCTGCAACCAGCACAGTAGAGGCAGGAGCAAGGGCAGAGGCTGTTCCCTTCCCATCCTGACAAAGACCCCACAGCAGCCCCAACTCCATGGCTCCCACAGCTCAGGAGCAGCTGGACACTTGCCCCTTGGCTTCTAGGATGAGGCCTGTGTAGGAGCTGCTGAGTGCTCCCAGTCCACACAGTGGGGTGCAAGGGGTGACAGAGCCATTTGCCCTGCACAGCCACACTGTCCCAGGACAATCCCCCGCCACAGCCTCCCTGACACCCACAGCAGGACACATCTGTCCCTCATATATGGTCATGAAGGGCGCTGGAGAAGCTCATTGGAGGGCTGGGCTGTGTCGGAGGGGAGCGAGCTGCCGATAGCGTCTGAAAAGTGCTGCTGCTTCGATTGGCTCCTCCTGCAGCTGCTTATCTGCCCCAGAGATAGTTCAGCCTCCCGCAGAGAGAGTTCACCCTCCCAGCATATTTCTTTGTGTGAGTTGCCAGGAGCTGTGCCAGCAGGGCAGGACTCTCAGGATGGGCACAGGAGGACTCCTGCTCGCTTGGCTTCTGTGGCTCAAGCTCTGGGTGCAGCTGTGCAGGGGTAAGTGCTGCTCCCCTTGTGCCATGGCCTGAGGAAGGTGGGCACCAGTATGGCCATTGGGGAAGCCCTGGGAATGAGGTTTCTTTGCATGTGCCAGTGGGGAGAAAAGCAGAAGGTGCTGCAATCAACCAAGTGTATGCCTTGCCCTGTGCCTGGCTGGCTGGGAGAGGGAGCTGTGGGTCTGGGGGCACAGGGCTGCACAGGGTGTGCTGGGTAGGAGAGGAGAGGGTTCACTGTGCAGGGCCACACACAGTTTGAGTTTGAGCCTGGGAAAGAGATGTTGATTTGAGGTGAGGTGACACAGCCTGTGGGGCAGGCAATGGCACAGCAGGGCTTGTGCTGGGCACCCTCATTTCTTTGCAGGCTGTGAGGAAGAGAGGGAACCTCCAATGCTCCAAGAACAATCTAGATTGTGGAGGGCTCCTACCCTGGTGACTTAGACAAATTATGGGCATGGGGAACCTCCAGACCTGCAGTCTGCTGCTCAGAACTCTCCTGACCATTCCCATGTCTGTGTTTGAAGGAGCTGCAGAGGTGAGGCTGGCAGATGGCGGCAGGCACTGTGCTGGGAGAGTGGAGGTGAAACACGAGGGACAGTGGGGGACTGTGTGTGGTTTGTCCTGGGACATGAAGGATGCTGCAGTGGTTTGTAGGCAGCTTGGATGTGGATCTGCTCTGGAAGCTCATTCAAATGCACACTTTGGGCCAGGATCTGGCCCCGTTTGGATGAATTTTGTTCAGTGTGATGGCTCCGAGCCTGCCCTGTCTGACTGCACACACAATGGATGGGGTCCGCATTACTGTGACCATCTTGAAGATGCTGGAGTGACCTGTTCAGGTACAGGGATTGGAGAAGCCTGTTCCTCTCCCCTGTTACTGGGATGGGGGAAAGCAGCTGGCTGTGTCCTCAGGGAAACAAGGGGGCAGTGGAGAAGGGCCCAGTGTGGCTGGTGACACTGCTGAGCTGGAGCTGTCCTTGCAGCTTTCCCTGCATCCTGGGGAATGCTTGGTGGGAAGTGGCACTGCCTGACCCCCAGTGTGGCTCAGCCCAGCCTTGGTCAGTGCCAGGGACTGGGAGATGAATGCCCACTTAGTCCTGCAGTCAGTTTTATCTCCTGTTCTCACAGCAGCTATCTGGCAGTACCAAGGACTGGATCTGTCCATGCCAGAGGTACCAAGGGCAGCTTCTAGGGGCACCCACAGCCCAGGGATGGGCTCAAGATCTCCTGGGACATTTGTCTTGTCCCCTCATACAAATGAGTCCCCAAAGCAGAGTGGCTACTAAGAGGAGAGGCTCACAGGACTCAGGCAGAAGAGTAGGGTGGTCCATGGCCACATCATCCCTCTTCCTGAGGCATCCCTGGAAGCCAGCCCACAGGGATATGACCCTATTCAGTCCTGCTGACCTGATGCCCAGGCTGTGCTCTCTGGTGCAGCCCCTGGCTGCACTGCACAAGTAGGGACTGTGCATCACTTGCTGCCTGTCCTTGCTGCCTGTCCTTGCACTGGAGACTCCTCTGCTTGCCTTCTTGCCCTCTGACCACCCAGTGATAGGAATGTGTCAGCCTGGCAGTGCACCTTGGCCATAGATGAGGATCCAATTCCTGGGCACTTCTCATAGTTGTGGTTGCAGATGGGCAGGAGGGGTCCTGGTTTGTTTGTGCCATCAAGCCCCACTGGGAGCTGCAGGGGTGCCTGTGTGACTCTGCTTGTGGGCTCCTTGGCTATGAGATGGGATGAGAGCATCTCAGCATCCAAACACCCTGGGAATTCACAAGGGGCCTTGGTTCCTCCAGGATTTATCCAGCTGGTTGGAGGGGACAGTACCTGCTCAGGACGTGTGGAAATCCATGACAAGAAGAAGTGGAAACCTGTCTGTGCCTCAGACTTTGATCTGAGAGCTGCCAATGTGGTCTGCAGGGAGCTGCAGTGTGGCACAGCCCTGTCTGTGCATGGGGCAGCTCAGTTTGGAGATTGGGATGGTCCCATGTGGGACAGAGAGCTGCAGTGTGTGGGAACAGAATTTCTTCTTGCCTCCTGCCCCAGGGGATCCCCCAGGACCCAGCCCTGCAGCCATGCAGATGCTGTTGGAGTCACCTGCACACGTAAGGACTCAGGGCAGGGGGCTGGACAGCAAGAGTGTGATGGGGAGGGTCAGCAGGCCCATTGAGGGGCTGTGTGTGAGGACAGGAGTGGGGATGTGGTTGCCTGCAGACCTAAGATCAGGCAGAAGCAGGAGGAGGATGGCAGGCTGCCCCTGTGTCCTGGCCTGCAGCTCTGGAGGGTGCAAGAGCACCAAGTCACCCTTTCTATCTTTCCTTGGCCCTGGTATCACAGAATACAGGCTGGTGAATGGCAGCAGAGGCTGTGAGGGGAGGGTGGAGGTTGATGTAGAGGGCACCTGGGGCACCCTCTGTGATTCGCACTGGGACCTGCTGGACGCCCACGTTCTCTGTCGTCACCTTAACTGTGGCTTTGCTGAGTCCGTTCCTGGAGGAGGCCATTTTGGGAGAGGCACAGGCCCTGTCTGGAGAGACTCATTCCACTGTGCTGGCACTGAAGCCCAGCTGGGCCAGTGCCCCGTGAGCAGCCTGGGAGCCTCTCTGTGCTCCCATGAGCAGGACGCTGCTGTCATTTGCTCAGGTGAGCGCTGGCCAAATGCTGGCAGAGCTGCAGTCTGCCCTTGCCTGAGGCAGAGCAGGAGAGCTGCAAGGGCCTGCAGTGGTGCCAGAGCCTGGAGATGTGGCACAGGCTGCTGGGCTCCTGGGTGCCCCCAAGGGCTGCTCGAGGGCTGCTCTCCCCAGGCCCAGCTGGCTCCGGTTCCCTGCGGCTGGTGGGTGGAGGGAGCCGCTGCGATGGACGAGTGGAGATCTTGCAGCGAGGGACGTGGGGCAGGGTCCTGGCAGAGCAGTGGCACCTGCAGGAGGCCAGCGTGGTGTGCCGGCAGCTGCGGTGCGGAGAGGCAGAGGCAGCCTACACCCTGCCCAAGGCTGAGAGAGGGCAGGGCCCCGTGGGGCTGCGAGGGGTGCGGTGTGCAGGGCACGAGGCCAGCCTGCAGCTCTGCAACACCTCCCTGCCCCAGAGCCTGCTGTCAGCAGGCATTGCAGAGGATGTGGGGGTCGCTTGCAGTGGTGAGTGGCAGTGCCAGGGCCCCCAGGCTGTGTGCTGGCTGGGCAGCAGCCCCTGGCAGCAGCTGGGGCTTCTTCCTGCTGCAGGCAGCCGGCAGGTGCGGCTGGCAGGGGGCCGCGGGCGCTGCGAGGGCAGAGTGGAGATCTACTCGCAGGGCAGCTGGGGCAGCATCTGCGATGACAGCTGGGACCTGGCCGATGCCAGCGTCGTTTGCCAGCAGCTGGGCTGCGGAGGGGCGCTGCAGGCAGTTGGCTCCGCTGGCTTCGGGGCAGGCTCTGGGCACATCTGGCTGGATGGGGTCAACTGCTCCGGGGCTGAAGCTGCTCTCTGGGAGTGCCCGGCAGGGCCCTGGGGGCAGCACGACTGCGGGCACAAAGAGGACGCCGGAGTCATCTGCTCAGGTGTGTGCTGGGAGCTGTGCTGGGAGCACAGTGCCTGGGCAGGCTGGGAAGGGGCAGAGCAATGGACAAGGCTCTTCCTGCTGCATCTGTGCCCCTGCCCAAGCCAAGCCTGAGGATGCCAATGCACTCAGGTGTCCCCTCAGTGCCACTGGGTAACCTGATGAGATCAGCTGTCCTCAAGGCTCAGCAGGGAGTACAGGGCTGCCTGTTCTTCAGGGCCCATTCCCTGCCTGTCACTTCAAGGGGGTCATGTCGGCAGTGACTTTTTCTGGCTGAGTGCCTGGGAGGTGCAGGAGTGTCCCTGCTCCCACAGCCCCACACCAGCCTGGTCCCATCTGAGCCCTTTCCTCCCAGAGTTCGTGGCCCTGAGGCTGGAGAACAGCAGCAACTGCTCCGGGCGCCTGCAGGTGTTCTACAATGGCACCTGGGGCAATGTCTGCTCCAACTCAATGACTCCCAGAACTGTCTCACTGGCATGCAAAGAGCTGGGCTGTGGGGACAGAGGATACCTGGATACAAACCTGCCCTATGCTAGGGTGTCTGCTGCTGCCTGGCTGGATCGAGTGCAGTGTGGGGAGAGAAACAGCTCCTTCTGGCAATGTCCCTCTGCTCCCTGGCACCTGCACTCTTGTGAAGACCTGCGAGATGAGACTCACATCATCTGCCATGGTAATTCTGAGCTAGATGGGCACCACCAACCCCCTGCATCCTTTTCCCAACTGGCTTCAGCCAAGCAGAAAGAGAGGGCCCAGATGGGTCCTGGACCTGCCATACCTTCTGCTGCTCATATGAAAAGGGAGATCTCAGCTTTCAGACCCCCACATCTTCCCCAGCAGGCCCCAGCTGGGTTCCCAGCAGCAATGAGTCAGGCTGGGATGTCTCCAGCCCAGGTGTAATTAGAGACCAGAATGTTTGCAGGAAAGCCATGGGCAGCCTCTCAGTGCTCTGGGAATCAGAGTCTCCACACTGCTGTATGCCCCCACTGAGTGGCACAGGTTTAGTTACTGCCATGAGGGAAAAGGCAGGGGAAGGCAGAAGCAGAGCTCAGCCTCAGTCTCAGCTGCAGCACCCCTGTCCAGCAGCCCTTCCACTGCAGCGTTTCCTTCTGCAGGGAAACGACCAGAAGTGTCTGCAGATCTCTCAGCCCCATGCCCAGACTCCAGGAACTGCACAGGTAGCTGCCACTCTGCACACCCCTCTCAGCCAGCAGGGCTCTGCCTGCTCTCCTGCTGCCCTGGCAGGGCTCTGCCTTCTCCAGCCAGGGAGAAGATTCGTGCCGTGGGAGGGCAGCACAGGTGCTCAGGCAGAGTGGAGGTCTGGCTGCACGGCTCCTGGGGCACGGTGTGCGACGACTCCTGGGACAGGCAGGATGCCCAGGTGGCATGCAGGCAGCTGGGCTGTGGGCCTGTGCTGTCTGCCCCGGGGGAGGCTGCCTTTGGGGAGGGGACAGGCCCCATCTGGCTGGAGCAGGTGGAGTGCCAGGGCACAGAGCCATCTCTGCAGGAGTGCTGGGCCCGGCCTGGGGACAGCGGTGTCTGCCGGCACAAGGAGGATGCTGCTGTGAGCTGCTCAGGTGAGTGAGGGGCAGGGAGCCCTCTCTGGGCTAGGGGCAAGGAGCTGGGAAAGCATTTTCCCCATTGGGTGCCTTCATGGCCCCAGAGAGACCAAGGCCATGGCAGCCTGGTGCCAAGTGGGCAGCAGCTGCTGTCTGGCTGGATGTTCCCCAGCCTCTGTGAGCAGATCCCTGCAGCCCCCGGGCAGTTCCTGCACTGCCCGTGCCATCTTAGCACAACCTGGATCAGGGCCCTGTGCTGTATGCTGGGCACCCTGAGCAGCCCCACAGGAGGGGCAGTTCTGTTGGCAAGTGGCAGGACTGTTCCCACCTGCACACAGTGTGTCAGAGAGGAGGCTCCCTGCTCCCTGCACAAGCACTCTCTCAGCCCAGCTCTCCTTCTCCTCCCCTGCAGATGCACCCAGCACAGAAGCACCAACCCCCCAAGCAGGTAACCTCTCCTCCCTGCCAGGGCTGCATCTGCCCAGGGCCAGGCTCTGACGCACAGCAGGAGGGAATTGGCTCCTTTCTGGGGGGTGAAATCTCCAAAGATGGCATTGGGGCAGTGGTGTGGGGCTGGGCAGGGCTCTCTCTTCCCCTCTAGGGTGAGAGCTTTCCCTTTGCTCACCCCTGCGGTTGTCTGCACACAGTGTAGTGGGTTCAGCACTGGGGTGTGCTGGCCACACATTGTCCTTGGCCTGCTGCTGCCCTTGCTCTGCTGCTGCCCATGCAGGTGCCCCTGGGGGCCGTCGGACCAGCAGCAGCAGTGTCTCAGTGCCTGTCATCATCTGCATCGTCCTGGGAGCCCTTCTCTGCCTGCTCCTGGCCCTCCTGGCTGGACAAGTGCAAAGTGCCAGGGCTGGGCGCAGAGGTTGGTGCTTCCCCCGTGGTGCCAGGGCAAGATGCCTCCTGAAAGGCCAAGGGTGCTCTGGTGCGGCACTGAGTGGCAAGGGCAGAACAGTGACCAGAGTGTGTGCTGCTGCCTGCCCAGGTGCTTGTGCCGATCCCTGGAGCAGAGAGGGGGCAGCAGCAGGGACAGAGAACAGGTGGAAGCTGGCCCCAGCACCAGGGACCTAACCCAGGAGCCAGAGGGGCACAAGGGCTGTGTGTGGGGGGAATGTGCAAGGCTGTTGCTGCCTCAGGTCACCTCCTTGGGGACACTGCCAGCACTGAGGAAGTGCCGATGGTGGCAGAACCCTATAGCAGTGCTCTGCTGTGAGGGCAGCCCTGGGCTGTGCCAGGGCAACAGAGCTGGAGGAGCAGAGTGGGGTCCTGAGCCTGCCTGCCTCTTCCTCTGCTAACCCTGGCTCTGTCCCCAGCTGCCCAGGCCCCTTGGGAGCCCTTCCCTGAGGCTGTGTATGAGGAGATTGGCTACAGCACAGCGTGGGAGAAGCAGAAGAGGTTCAGTGACTCAGGTGGGTCTGTGTCCATCATGGGGGACACATCTCCAGGGCTCTTTGCCCTCACCCCTCCACTTACAGATGACTCCTCTATGCCCCTGGCCCATGGTGCCTGCAGTGCAAGGACTGTGAGGTCAGTGGGAAGAGGAGGCAGAAGCTGTGCCTGGAAAAGAAGGTTCCTCCTCACCACTTCTGCCTGTCCTAACCAGGGACAACCTCTCTCTGCCTGTCCCTGCAGCCTGGGTGACACCTGAGGGCTGAGGCAAGAGGCTGTCTCAGAGTAGCTGTGGGGCCCCTCTGAGATTGGATTTGTCCTCAGGCATCAGGGTGAGCCCTGAGCCTTTCTCCTCACTCAGCCCTGGCTCAGTGGCTCCCACATCCCCAGCAGCACTGAGCACAAGCCAGGTCAGCAGACAGCACTCCCATGACACCTCCTGCATCTCTCTACAGGCTCCTATTCAGAGGGGACTTTGGCCAAGCTGCAGCCCAAGCCTGGTGACAGAGAGGAGGAGGAGAATGGCCTGGAATCAACAGCAGGTAATGGGGGGGCAGGGGGGGGGTTGGTGTCTGCTCCCTGCAGGCAGGTGAAGAGCAGTGGTGTCCCTGAGTGTCATCACAGGTGCTGGGCAGGACATGGGCAGGGCTGCCTTCTGGTGCTGCCAACACCAATGCCTGAGCCCCAAATCTCTGCACTTCCTCCTGTCCCCTGCTCAGCAGGATCTGTCTTCCATCTGATACCAGCACCTCTCTCCTTCCAGATGTCTCTGTGCTGGCTGGAGGTGACCCACTGGATGGCTATGATGATGCCAGGGACATTGCTAACCCTGGGCAGGAGCCTATGTTTAGACAGGGAGCCAGGGAAATGCCCAAGGAACCAGAGGAAGGATCAGGACCCAGAGATGAACCTGGAGGTGAGAGGGCAAGAGATTGCTGCTGGTTCCTGGAGTGCCATTCCTGGTGCCACGTGAATCACCACGAGGCTGACAGCCCAAGGGGAAAGATGTCCCAGGATTTCTCCTTGGGTCTGGGGGTGGGAGAGGGAGCTGAAAATCTCAGAACTGCACAGAGGAAGGGAGGAAGTTTGTTATTGTTTAAGCTTCCTGAGTCCAAAAGCCCAACAGAACAAAATTTAGGATGCCTCCTTCTCCCCATATGGAAAAATGAGGTAGAAGAGTCAAAGGGATGAAGCACCCAAAGAAACAGCCTCAAATTTGATCTGGAAGTTGAAGAGAAAACTTCAGCAATGACTAAAAGGGTGACCTAGGAGAGGGGAAGGCAGCAGGCACAAAGGTGTGCACAAGCCCAGGCTGGGTGGCAGTGGATTCTGCAGCTGGAGCTGGATTGCCCCTTGGCTTCAGGAGGCAGCTGGGCTGGTCACGTGCTTAGCTGGCCTCGTGGTTAGCAGAGGCAGCTGCAGCAAGGGAGATGTTGCAAAGGTGAAGGCAGGAAGCAGGAGAGAGGAGGAAGCTCATCTGCCTCTCAAATGGGGTCTTGGAAAGGAAGTGGGAGTGGGATCAGGGTTGGCCTGGGTGGTCCTCCCCACGGGAGGGGCCAGGGACACCTGGGTTCAGGTTTCCAAACTCCACCTCTCACCCCAGAGGGGCTTAACCTGGAACAAAGTTGATGCCCAGAACATGTGGGGCATCCTTATGGGCAGTGTGCTGTGTCTGCCTTGCTGCTTGCAGGGGCAAACCTGTGCTGACAGAGCAGTGCTGAGGGCCCTGCAGCTGGGGCAGGCACCTGGGCCCTGTCCATGCAGAGCACAGGCTGTGAGGATGCTGAAGAGCTTTCTGCTGCACATGCCCCTGAGGACACATGGGGGTGAGAGCACAGCTCAGGGCACAAGGACCCCTGAACCCTCAGCCAGCAGAGCCCATCCCTGCCATGGGGCTGGCTGCAGCTGGGATGGAGGAGAGCTCTGTGCAGCTGGGAGAGACACAGGCACCAGGAGCTGGCTCCCATTCCTAGCAGCAGCAGCAACAGCAGCAGCAGCCAGGCAGTGTCTCTACTTTTTCTGCCCCACTTTGATGCCTCCACAGTGGTTCCCCTGTCCACTGCTCAGCAGGATGTGTCCCCTCGCTGTCACCAGCTGCTCTCTCCTTTCAGATGGCTCAGTCCTGGCTGGAGGTGACCCAGTGGATGGCTATGATGATGCCAGGGAGATGTCTGCCCCCACACAGGATCCTGTGTTTAGACAGGGAGACAGGGAAATTCCCAGGGAGCCAGAGGAAGCAGCAGGACCCAGAGATGTGTCTGGAGGTGAGAGGGGAAGAGATTGCTGCTGGTTCCTGGGGAGCCACCCCTGGTTCCAGGGGGAATCCTTGCCAGGCTGAGAGCCCATGGGGAATGAGGCTCCAGGTTCCTCATTGAGATCTGGATGTGGGAGAGGGAGCTGAAAGTCTTAGAACTGCAAGGACAAAGGGAGAAATCTGATGCCCACAAGAGGGACACCACTTTGGCTAATGTCCAGTTGCTGTCTTGCTGCTTGCAGGGGCAAACCTGCACTCACAGAGCAGTGCTGAGGGCCCTGGAGCTGGGGCAGATGCGTGGGCCCTGTCCCTGGAGAGCACAGGCTATGATGATGCTGAAGAGCTGCCTGCTGCACATCCCCCTGAGGACACATGGGGGCGACAGCACAGCTCCCTGAGCCCTCAGCCAGCAGAGCCCATTCCTACCATGAGGCTAGGAGAGATCTGAAGCAGGAGAGCTCTGTGCATCTGGGTGAGACACAGGCACCAGGAACCAGTTGCTACTGCCAGGAGCAGCAGAAGCAGCAGGACAATGCTTCTGCTTTTCTTTCCACTCTCTGATGCCTCCACAGTGGTTCTGAATAAAGGCTTTCAAGATTGGCCCAGAGCAGCTGCTGTCTGTCTCGGGGGTGGGTATGGGTGCCTGCCTGAGCTGCCTGGGAGCAGCAGAGCACAAAGACATGGTGGTGGGAAAGGGACACGTGTGGGGACAGCAGGCTCAGGGTCAAGCTGCAAGGCCATGAGACGCCTCTGGTCCTCATGCACTATTCCTGCTGGCAGAGACATTTCCATCCTGCCAGTCACAGGTCCCAGCACAGGAGGGGATGGGAACTGGAGACAGCCCAATATGAGCTGAGCTATCCAAGCTCCCATTTCTTATTGAGAGCATCAGGCTCCAAGTGACAAAGCAGATACTTTCAGTTAGGGTGAGAAGTGTGAACCACACACAGCATACAAGTGATGCTTTTCCTTAGCATTTAGGTGCATCTAACCATTTGAATATGCAGAATCTTCCCTAATTGCAGTTACTGCAAAAGCATTTTTAGTGCACCTAAGCATTGCAATTTGCATATTCCTCCCAATTCCCTCCTGCTTTGCTCACAGCCCCACAGATGCTGTTTATCAGAAGGCTCAAGGACAAATTCCTCTGAGCTTCTTCACACACAGCACTGTGGTTTTGCTGTGCTTCAATACTCAGAGCTCACATCCAAGGCTTGATGGTACATGCTTCTAGGGGCTTGTGCCCCCCATTTTCCAGCCAGTGCCCAACAAATTCCCCCTTTTCTTTTTGTGCAATCCAGACCTTGGATGTCACTTCATGAACTCCTTTCATTATGCAAGCAAAAGCTCTTCCCAATACCACCGACACCAAAACCAACATACCCAAAAATCCTCAGGGCCTCCTCCATTAAGCCTATCAACCAAGGTGATAAATTTCCAAACAGAGATCTTAACCATCCACCAAATGGATTATCATCCCTTACACTTTCTGGAGTATGTTCCTTTAACCATGCTAACTTCTTGTGAATTGACTCACTGTGATCTGACAAGTTAAAGCAACACATTCCTTCCAAGTCCTCACAGCCACGCTCCTGAGCAAGCAAAAGACAATCAATAGCAGCTCTATTTTGAAGCAAATTGTGCTTAAGACTACTCTGATCATATAATAACTGATTCAGGATATCAGTGGTAACATTAGCTTGTTTGATTGACCAACAGGCTAGTTTCTCTAGCTGCCTTACAGCCTGTGCAGCTGCTACTCCTGGTGCAATAGAGGAGGCAAATACTTGTGCTGCAGAGGACCATAGTTCTACATCATCTTTACAGTCACTCTTAAGGTGGTGAAAGGAGTGTTTTGTTCTACTCTATTTCTTAAGGTTTTGGGATGTTTAACCAGTCCCTTTGATGAGGTGCAGATAAAGTAAGTTTACCTAAGTAACAGGGACCACCATAGGCCTTCCTGGGAATACCTTGCCAGGCTCTATCTCCACAAATTAAAACACATCAGGGGGTAATGCTTTTGGGGTCCTGTTAATTCTACAACAATGAGCCAGTTTTTCTTTCTGCATAGATCATGTCAATTGCTCCATAAGCACCAAGGGGTAAAGATCCAAGCCAGCCACCTAACAGTGCAGTAGTTGATTGTAGACTTAGACAAAAGTCAGGATTGCCAGGCTTAGTTAACAATCCTAAAAGCTTTTTCTGCAAGCCATAGGAAGTCATTTTGTTCTAAAAGACCAAGATCCATACGAACATCACAGTCACAGGAGAGTGCAGGTGTGCCACATCTTCTCTGGCTCTGTGTAGCAGTTGATGTTGTAGATTGGCAGATGTATCTGTTGTCCTGTATTCCTCCTCAGACTCCCACAGTTCTGGATTCACTCTGTAGTTCTCAGAAATCTTGATGTTTTCATCACACTCCTTAGCCATGAGCTGCATCTGTCTTAAGAACTACCAATTTCTAAATATGATACAAAGCTATGCCCCAGGTGTTGCTTTCAGACTGTTCTATTAGGCCTTTTCCCCACAATCCTTTATCTGCTCTTAAAAAATTAAGGCAGTGTTTCTCCTCTTTTTGCAGGGCCCTTGCACAAAGATAACAAGCACATTGCCACCTGTGCCAATGGAGTGGGTTTTGGCCCTTACAAGAGGTGCTAAGCTGAATCTCTATTTTGCTGTTATCCATTCATTAAACCAGAATCACTGAAAACGCATGAAAATACCCAAATTCGTTAACCATGATCAAAACCTTATCATCCATACACACACAATCATAATTTCAGTGCTCCTTTCAAGATTTTGCCCCAATTCTGCTGTCTGAGCAACACTTCTGCTCACTTTAAGGAAACAGACTGGTTACAACAAGCTGGTCTCCATTGAAAGCCTGTGAACACAAATGGACAAGCATGCAAACAAACACAAAACCAAATACAAACATACTCATTGCTTAGGCTAACAAATCCATGGACCTTGTCTGCATGATGTAACTACAGGAAAAATTCTTTCTGTCTCCTCTCCCCTCCAAATCCTATCCTTCCTTTATTCTCAATTCTCCCCCCATTTGTTTTGTGAGTTACACATAACCCTAGTGCTATCTAAATGTACAGAACAAATCCTTTAAAATATTCTACCATATCCTTATGTCCTAAAATCCTACAATTGTAATCTTGCAAACTCTTATCCTTAATTATATTATCTATCAACTTAAAAAATCTAGCAAATGAAGGAAACACAAGAAAAAGCAAAGAGAACTCAAGAAACATGGCACCATGATATCCTTAGTGTCAGCACAGGAGAAATAAGCAGTAACCTATTGTCACAGAAGGTAGTTTGGGGGGATTAGGGGCAAATACGCGAAGGCTCACTCGTATTTTCAAGTGATTTATTGCTCAGACGTGGAAGATCCCCCTCCCGAACTAAATTCCCCATGTGAATTCTTTGGGTTTGAGGTTGTAGAGTAACATTTCAGGAAAATGGCAAATAAAGAGAGTCTGTGGTTTTCAGAGTTCCTTTGAGTCTTTGAAGTTATTCAGTCTTTAGGTAAAAGAGTCTTTTCTCTACTCACTGTTAGGCAGTTATTTCAGCAAAGTTCGAAGCTTTGGGCGGTGTCCCTTCCTTTGTCAGGATCGGGCTCGAGCAGGCTTCAGGCCTCTGCGGCCCTGAGTGAGAAGTCACCGGGGCAGGAACAGCAGGCGATGACAGGCGAACGAGCAAGCAGAGAGCGAGAGCGCGAGCGAGCGAGTTAGCTCCCGATCCAGGAAGACACACCATTTTATAATGCTTTCAAAGAGGTGTATCCTACCAGTGCAGGCTAATTTTACCTTATTCTTACAGATTGGTACAAAGTTATAATCAACCTGCACAATTGGAGAATTCTTACCAAAACAACTTCTAAGACCACCCCAAGCTCGGCCCACCACCAGGTGGTCAGCGGGCATGAGAACTGCCGTTTCTCCTAACCAAAACAGTGGCCAGCGTGCCTGGGAAGCAAGGCCAACAGTTAGGAAAACAGTGGCCAATGTTTACCTTTTATCTCGACTAGGGAGAGCCTTTCTCATGGGACTGAAGGATTGTTTTGGTTTTGCGATGCTCTTGGCATTAATGTGAGACACTAAAGGCACTAAGACTTGCACAACATGGATGATCTGTTAGGAGCTTCTGTTACCTTCCATGACACCTATACATTTACAAAGGAATTTCTTACCATAGTGTTCCATTATAATACTGTGGTGGAGGGGCAGTAGCCCCAAAACTGAGGCCTCTCTATGCCTCTACATGCTTGGACATGTTCTTCTGCCAGGACCTACGGCAGTAAACAGGTTGTGTAACACACACATGCCCAGCCCATGTACCCCTGGGGTCCGCCCAGGTAATCCCCTATTGGGAGGGTCCAGGCAAATATCTACTGCCTATTAAGGTAAGGTTTGGGCTTACTGCCAGCCTGATTGGTCACTTTAGATGGCCAAATGAGCCAGGAATCTAGGCTCAGAGTCTATAAAGAGAGGTGCAAAGGAGCACCACGTGTTCAGAGCATTCAGAGTGTTCAGAGGTTCAGACTGAGAGGATCAAGCTCAGCTCTCTGATCCGCATAGCAGCACAGACCTGCTTGCATGGCCTAGACACAGAGTCAGGCCTTACTCACTTGCAAACATTACTGAGGCTTAGCCCTCTTGCATTAATCTCAAGGCACAGTTAAGCTGTCTGCAAACCCTTTGAGAAGCAGAGCGCCTGCACGCCTGCACTCCATACATCTATGGGGAGCCGAGAGCCCCCTGCCTAAGCCTAGAGCAGCCATACATACTGGCTTGCTGTCCTGCATTTAGCTATGGAACTCAAGCCTCCCTGCAGCCCGGCACACTGCTTGCCAGCTGTCCTGTAAGCCTGGAAAATTGTAGGCTCAGCAGACCCTTTCCAGATAGTCTGCAAACCTACAAACACAGCCTGCTAGCTCTACAGACGACAAATCCTTCTCCTGCACCTGGGAATCCTCCCAGCTGATCATCCCTGGAGACACACAGCATCCAGAAGCAGCAGCACCGAGGCAGACACCACTTCATGGCAGGAGAGAGGTTAGAGAAATCCTGTTTACCCCAGAGACTGGGAACACCTTATCATTCTTCTGCAAGCCGGGACAGATTCCAGCCTCACCAAGACCCGAACACTGTGCACACACTGTGACACAGTCTCGGGAGGGTGATTAATAATACTTATGAGCAGCACACCTAAGCAAGCTTTAATTCCTTTGTAATATAAGTTACCTCTGTCTGAAGAGCACACACAGTTTCAGCCCTTGCTGGGCAAACAGTACAGTTGTTAAGAGGCATTAAGCCTAAGGGAATCTTTCTCTCTGTCTATAGTTGATAATTTGATATTTCCATTTAGTAATCAAATCCCTGTAAATATATCCCAAGCTGTTTTCATAATCTTGCACTACAAACCTAATTACATAGTGGTTGGGGGTGGTACAAATTTGTAAATATTAATTTTAATAAATAATTTTATAAAAAATTAATACCACTTCAAATTAATTTCTCACCTCCCCCTAACAGAGGAGGAATAGAGAAATCCCCTCCACGACAAATACCTACCAAGTGCTAAACAAACTCTATTGCAGTTACCTAAGGCTCATGATGCTGTTAAAATGATCCTAAAAACTCTAGCACAATTAATAACAATTTAACATCTTATCCAGGAAACTCTCAAACTTCAAGATCTATTACAATCAAAACCAGAAACAGCATCAGGATTTCAATTCATGAAATAGCTGTCACAAGTTCAGCCTGTCTCTCCAAGAACAGAACACTTATCTCTGCAGCAAAAGAAAAAGGATGGAAGAGAGGGAGAGGGGTGGGGGAGGGTGGTGGCTTGCATTCCGAGCAGCAGATTCATCTCTCGTCTGAGCCATCCAGTCTCCCAGCTCCCATCCCTACGGTCCCCGTAGCTGTTGTTCCTGTGAAAGAGTGATGGATTTGGTCATGTCAGTTCCCTTTAGAGGTGGGCACAAAGGTGTTAACTCTTCATTGGAGAACCCAATGAGTGGTCACAATCACGGTATATCTCCCATGAGCTTCTGAGCATCATTCAAGGAGTTGATTTGGGTGTGGAACTGAAGCTTTTGTGGTTTAATTCTACTGTTAGTAATTTCTCATCCAAGATATTTCCATGGAGCCTGTTTTTGTGCTTATTCTGGAGCAACCTTTAATGCCTTCTGTTCCAGTTGTTGTTGTAGTTGAATCTCTTGTTGTTTGGAGAAAGGCTCTTTCTGAGCCAACAAAATGTCATTCATGTAATGATATATTAGAGTTTTAGGCCACAGTCGTTGCAAAGGGCAAAGGGCTCCATCTACAAATAGTTGACACAAAGTTGGACTATTCTTCATCCCTTGCAGGAGAACTGTCCCTTCATATCTCTTAGCAGGAGCTTGTCTGTTTATTGTGGGAACTGTAAACGTGAACCTTTGGCAATCATTGGGATGCAACTTGATTGTAAAGAAGCAGTCTTTTAAATCTATGATGAGCAAATTCCAGTTCTCAGGTAACATCGAGGGTACAGGTAGGCCTGGTTGTAATGCACCCATGTCTTGCATCTGGGCATTGACTGCCTGCAAGTCATGAAGAAGACAGAACTTCCCTGATTTCTTTGGGATTACGAAGAGTGAAGTATTCCATGGACTAGTAGATGGCTGTATGTGTCCTGCCTGTAATTGCTCCTGTACCAACTCCTCAGCTTTAAGCAGTCTTTCTTGTGTCAGCGGTCACTGTTCTACCCATACAGGTTGATCAATTATCCACTTGAGAGGAATGGGGAAAGACTGCAGAGCAGTGGCCACTAATAAAAATCCTGTGTGTCAGTAGTGAGCATCATACCCAGTGGGTCCAAGACATCCCTGCCAATTAAGGCATTGGCTCCGGGATGTACTGTCCACTTGTGCCAGCCCCAGGCTGGCTGACGACACCTCCTCTGAGCACTATATAAGACACTGCATTGCCTTAATAAATCGTACTGATGCACAGATGCCTAGAAGCTGCTGTCTCGAGTCGTCAGTACCCCGATCTTGCCTCTCGCCAGCCTCCGTACCCCGACAAATGGCGCTCGAATAGGCTAATTGGACCACCGGCAGGCCTCCAGGCCGCAATCAACATAACTCTAAGCCGGCCCTTGAGCCGCTGGGGTCCCGAGGAGGGGCCAAGACATCGCTTCACCTCCATGCGTAAGGAGCTGGCAGAACTGTAAGAGATCGGACGCTACTATACCCCCTGCTGGGGAAGCGCGCTGTTTTTCCTTTTTTTTATCCTCCCCTTTGCTTAACCCGTTACTAACCACGGGGGACAGTGTCTGCTGATACGGGCACGCTATACAGATAGGCGCTCATTGAAGATTGGAACTGCTCATAGATATGGGGGTGCTTTAATAACGGTGGCTGTCATGACGATGAATGCGACCATACAGATGGGCATATCCTGGGGGCGGTAATCGTGCATAGCCAGGTCCCCCCCTGGAGCAGCTGCCGCTGGAAAGCAGAAACACACACACACACCCCCCCCACCCCCCCTTTCTCGCTTACGGAATCTTGCCGGGGAAGCGCGCTAGTTTTCCTTTTTTATCCCGTCCCTAACTGCGGGGGACAGTGTCTGCTGATACAGGCGTGCTATAGAGATAGGCGCTTATTGAAGATTGAAACCGCTCATAGATATGGGAGTACTTTAATAACAGCAGCTGTCGTGACGACGCATGCGACCATACAGATGGGCATGTCCTGGGGACGGTAATCATGCACAGTCAGGTCCTCCCCGGAGCAGCTGCCGCCAGAAAGCAGAACTCCCCTCCCCCCTTGCTTACAGAATCTTGCCGCTTAACGGAGCACTCTTCACCCCCTCCCCTTACTTTCGGCGGAATAGCAACCGCGTGGCACCGGGAACCACCCCTGACCACCACGCGTGATGGCGGCTGCCGGTAGCCCCTCCCACCACCCCATGATGGCGATTGCCGATGGCCATCCGGCGGTGGCAAACTGCGAAAGTTTCTCAGCCTGTAAAAGTTTTTTGGGACTGCTGTCCAAAGTGGCTGCTTCCAGCCACCACTGCCATGTCCAATCTGCCAGCTGCTACGGCCCTTTCCTTCTGCATTTGATCATCAGGATGGCAGCTCCCCCGCCACCGTGTCCCCGACACAAAAGGGATGAAAAGCAGAAAGAAAAAGTAGAAACGGCAGCAGCGCCCGTGCTTCCTGAGTCTTGCCGCCAGCAGAAACCCTCCCCCCCCAACAAGCAGCAGAGCTCAGAGGAGCCGCGCCCCCCCCCCCGACAAACTGTGGAGCCTGGCAGAACCCAACCCCTCCCCGTGCCCCCCACCAATCGTGTGTACAGGACAAGAAAACACCATTAGGACGGACGGATGAACAGAAAGACTCTGGGGGACGGGGCTTGAAGATCACCCTGCGAAGATCAGCAAGAAATCGTCTGGAAGTCCAAGCTGCCCTTCCCCCCCCCGCCCGGTGGCAGAGTTCAGCAGGGTCCCTTTCCCATCACTGGCTTGGAAAGTTCGAAAATGGCGGCGGCTCCACAGGTCATGGGACACACCCTCCACCTCTTTCTTCCCCCCCCCCGGCCTCCTTCCCCTGGCACGGGCGGCGAGCATGGCTCACCTACACACACACACACACACACACACACCCCTCCCTGCACTTTCTCAGCGGGAAATGAACAGCTTAGTTCTTAATGTAACAGACTCATATTTTTGTATCTTGCTACCTATATGAACTATTAACATCAATATTAATGCTTTTTTTTATTATACTGGATCTTACAGGTTAGGAGTTTACTGAATAGGATGTTAAATGATTGCTAATTGTATCAGAATTTCTAGGAAGATCTTTTCCCCTCTGTTCTGATTCTGACTTTCTTGTGGTACCACACTTCTTGAATTTTTCTTTGCCTTTTTTTCTCCTATTTCCTTCATTTCCTATATCTTTGAGCTGTTAAAATAGTATAGTTAAGGCTCAGAGTTTGTAATATGGCAATTGTGGGATTTTTTTTCTATGGGGAAACCATGGGATGTTCTGGTTTTGGGTTCTTTCTGTATATCTGGGTAATACTGGAATAAAAAAAAAAAAAGGGGGGGGGGAAAGGGGGTAGAAAGACAAGGGAGCAGGTATAAAGAAATTCTGCAGACAAGATCAATGGGTCTGTCAGCCTAGGCACCCAATATGTTTGTGTTTGTTTCTGTACTTGTTTCTGTATTTGTTCACTTGCATTTGTCTCTGTATTTGTTTGTGTTTGATCCCTTATCTTCACAGGCATTGTAAGATGGGGACCAGCTTGAGTATGATTAGCCTGTCCTTTCCTAAGGTGAGCAGGAATCCTGCTCAGATGGCAGAATTGTGGTAAAATCTTGAAAGGAGTATTGAAATGATGGCTATATGTGTCTATGGATGATAAGGTCTGACCATGGTTAGTGAATCTGGGTATTTTTATGAGATTCAGTGATTGTGGTTTAATGGAATAGATTCAGTTTAGCACCCTTTTGTAAAGGCCAAAGCCCACTCAAATTGGCATGAGATGGCAATGTGACCGTCTATCTCTTGCAAGGGCCCTGCAAAAGATAAAAGACACTGCCTTAAATTCTTAAAGTAGATGAAGAACTGTGGGAAAAGGCCTAAGCAGAATACCCTGAATGCAATATCTAAGGCATATCCTTGGACTATATTTAGAGGCTAGTAGTTCTTAAAGCACAATGGACAGACGCAACTCGTAGCTAAGAAGCGTGATTAGAACATGGAGATTTCTGAGACTGAATCCAGAACTGTGGGAGTCTGAGGAGAAATACTGGACACCTTGGTGCATCTGCACCCCTCTGCCTTCCTTCTGCTCTGCCGTATCTTTCTTCCTCTTTGGAAAAAATGGACTTTACCTCGCAGCACGATGAGGGTCGGGTAGGAGGGGATCCAGTTGGTCGTCGTTGAATCAGCAGTGCAGGTCTAGTGGCGCGGGGGCGAGCAGTCCAGCCGTGTGGGTCACAACGGCATAGATCGGTGAGGGGGTTCCACGGCGCAGCTCCAATGGCAAAAGGTCCTGCAGGAAAAAAACAGCCCAACTTGGTCGCAGAGCAGGGAGGTCCAGAGTTTGAGGGTATTGGGGTGCCACTTGCAGAAGGGAACCAGGAAAGCAGGGAGACAGCTCAATGTGAGCTACGCTTCTGAGCAATCCAACTCTTTCTTGAGAGCGTCAGACTCCAAGTTACAAAGCAGATACTTTCAGTTAGGGTGAGAAGTGTGAAGCGCGTACAGCATACTGAGTAGTATTTTCCTTATCTCTTGGCTCATCTAACCATTTGAATATGCATAATCTTCCCTAATTGCAGTTACTGCAAAAGCATTTTTAGTGCACCTAAGTATTGGAATTTGCATATTCCTCCCAATTCCCTCCTGCTTTGCACACAGCCCCACAGATGCTGTTTATCAGAAGGCTCAAGGACAAATTCCTCTGAGCTTCTTCATACACAGCACTGTGGTTTACTGCAGTTCCAATACACTCAGAGCTCACATCCAAGGCTTAATGGTATACGCTTCTAGAGGCTTGTGCCCCCCATTTTCCAGCCAGTTCCCAACAGAGAGAGAGCAGAAGAACATGTCTGGGCAAGCCAGGACATGTATAAGCCTATTTTGGCCCGTTTAGGCCTACCACAAACCAGCAATTGGACATGCAGTAAATGTAAAGGCACAAAGCACAAGAAACCTCACCACCATTCAGTGTATGAATCCAGCCCCACCTGCAAGCCACAGATTCTGGGACCACCACACCTTGACTCCACCCAGAGACAAAGCCTCTCCGTGCCGCAGTCCCCAGCCACAGGCAGGTAACACTCACAGAGCATCCTGATGGAATCTGAAAGGGAAATCCCTGGGAAAAGCTCCAAACTCTAAACAGCAAAAAGCTGCTAACTCAGCTGAGAGCACACTTGAGAAGCAGCACAAAGAAAGCTGTGAGGCAGCACCGCATGGCAGAAGGAAAGTGTGTGTCAGAAACGCATCTCCAGCTGCTTCTGAATCTGGAAGCCAGCATTCCCATAGGGAACAGGAAAGGCATCACAGCAGAAGGATCCACACTCGAGATTCCAGCTGCTCTGCTGACAAGCCCCAGAGATACTATAAATGGTTTCACCCACCAAGAATATATTTGTGGAGAGATTTCTGCTAACGGGACATGAAATGATAAACATGAGCAGCCCATGCTGGGAAGTGTCCTTGAGCCCATTTTCGGCTTAAGATACCAGGTGCTGGGTAGCAGCCCCCACATGCAGCTGCAGGGGGTGGAGTGCCAGCTGTATGTGGGCAGAGTTAGCCAGCCCAAGGGGTCTGGGTTAGCCAGCCTTGGGGCTGACCCCTCAGGATGTTATTGTACATCACCCTATCCATGCCATGCTTGCAACCCTGGACCAACCAGAGCGACTCACATGTGCCAATCCTAACCTAAGTTAGTTGTGCACACCTCTTGCAAGAAAGCATAGAAGTCACTGTAACATGGAAATAAACAGAGAATGACCATCTGACCATAGTGGTGACCCAAGAGTCATTTTACCCAGGTGCTCCACCAGCTAATGGCACCTGAACAGTGAAACAGGCATTCAGGTAAGACCGAGGCAGGCTGGCAATGGGAAGTATTGGTGTAAACCCGTGGAGCACCTGGGTACAATGACTCTTTGTTCACAAATATGGTTCAATGGTCATAGTCTGCTTTATTTCTGTGATACACAGACTTATATACATTCTTACAAGAGGCTGCTCCACCAAGACTGGTTACGCACAGAGGGTACAGGGTTCCACGTAAGGCATGAATAGGTCAGTATACCATAACAATCTGAGGGTCAGCCTCTGGGGCTGGCTAAACTCTGCCCACCTGCAGCTGCACTCCACCCCCTGCAGCTGCATGTGGGGGATGCTACCCTGTGCCTGGTATCTAAGCTCCTAGGATGGATTCAAGGACACTCCCAGCACGGGTTGCTCATGTTTGTTGGAGGACGGAGACCGGTGCGGCGAGAGATCGGGGCACTGAGAGTCGACTCTGTGGCTTCTGCGCAGCAGTGCAATTTATTAGGGCGATGCAGTGACCTTTATAGCCCCCAAAGGGGGTGTAGACAACTAACTTAGCTCAAGATTGGTACAAGTGGAGGGTACAGATTGGCTCCAGGTTAAGTGTAAGGCAGAGATAGGCTAACTTACAGTAAACACCTTAAGGATCCCACCCAGGGGGGGTGGCCAGAGTCAGCCCCCTGGGCCGTGCCCACCCCATAGGCGGGCAGATTCCACCCCCTGACAGCTGTGCGTGGGTTGCTCATAGTCGCAGGCTCAGGCCCCTGGGAGCCTCAAGGCTCCAAGGACACTTCTCATCACAAGGTCTGATGTTTACCTTTCATGCTCCGCTGCGGGAGGAAGCTTCCCACAGTACCCCCTTCTTTTCTTTTGAGCAACCCACGTTTGATTTTAAACGAGCTGTGCTCAGTGGGAGCGCAGGTCAATGGTGCTAAAGTAAAGAGAATACATTTGTTAAGAATTTTGCTAGTGACAACAATCTGGCAAACCAGCCACCCAAGCTTAGCTAATGATCCCAAAAGCCATTTCTGCAAGCGACAGTGAGTCAAATGTTCAAAAACCCAAAAGTCCAGACGAACATCACAGCTTCTGGAGGGTGCAAGTCTGTCACGTCTTCATTAGCTCACTGTGGTAGCCGATGTTGTGGGCGAGTGAATTGTCCAGTACCTCTCCATAGCTTTAAGTTCACTTCATACTTCTCAGAGATCTTGATGTTCCCAGTGCAGTCCTCGGCTATGAGCTGCGTCTGACGATTGTGCTTAAGAACTACCAACCCCAAATACAATACAAGAGTGCGTCTTAGATGTTGCTTTCAGGCTATTCTGCTTAGGCCTTTTCCCACAGCTCTCGATTCACTTCAAGAATTTGGAGCAGTGTTTTTTCATCCCTTGCAGGGCTCTTGCAAGAGATAAAGAAATCACTTGCCATCTTATGCCAATTTTAAGTGGGCTTTGGCCTTCACCAAAGGGACCAGACCGAATCTGTACAATCATTGAAGCTCATGAAAATACCCAAATTCATTAGCCAAGATCCAATGCCTTATAATCCAAATACTCATGATCATCATCTCTATAACTCTCCCAAGATCTTACCACAATTCTGCCATCTGAGCAAGATTTTCTGCTCACTTCATGAAAGGACAAACCAATCATATTCAAGTTGGTATCCACCTTAGGGCCTGTACAGACAGGTGATAAAGCATAATACGAACATATTCAATACCTAAGCTGATAAATCCACTGATCTTACTTGTATGATGTGTCCAAAAAGGCTGTAGTGTTTCTCCATGCCTCTCTTCTTATTTTACTAGCTCCTCTTCCACCTCGCCCCCTTTTCCTCTCTTTTTTTTTTTTCAATTTATATAAAAGACAAAATTCTACATTTCTATATGTTAAAGAAAAAAAATAATCATATAACTATAATACTGTCTTAACTTATAAGCCTAGTAGAAAAGGAAAAGAAAAAAAAAAGGTGTGTGAGTGAGTGTGTAAAAGAGAATATGGTACCATATTATCTTTAGTATAGAAAAAGTGAGTAGGGACTTATAAGTATAAAATATGATGCCTTACCATAGTATATCAGTATAATATCTATCAAAAGCTAATTATGTTCTATCATGATTGCCTAAGAATTACTGCATTATTAACATTATCCTAAAAATCCAATATTATTAATAAGCATCAGTACCTTATCCAACAAATGTCCAAAATACAAAATATATTATAATTAAAGTAAAAAATAACGGTAAAATTCCAGAGTCCAACATAGTCATCAAGACCCCAGTCTATATCTTGAGAAATCAACCAGGCTGTGTTTGCTGTCTACCCGGCTGACTCGGCGGGGGGTTGCCACTATCACAATTTCCAGGTACAGCTTTGGTCCAGCGTGAAGGAACCCACAAGGGACCTGACTGGGTAGAGACACACATGTATCCTCGTCCCAGATAAATCACAGGGGCCGGGCCTCCCCATAGTCCGGTCTTGGGGTCCTTATACATAACTGTCATTTGCACTGGAGGCGCTCCTTTTTGTACCAAACCTGAGTGCACCTCTGCAGGTGGTCCTGGATCATCACCAAAAATACACAGATGGTTAATAACAAAAAGGGTTTTGCTCACGCGTTCAGCTGGGTCGGGTATGTCCCGAAACTTTTCAAGGTAACCTTTTATCACCTGATGGGCACGCTCGATAATAGCTTGGCTCGTGGGTGAATTGGCTATGCCAGTGGTGTGAGTAACACCCCACTTTTGCACAGACTTCCGAAATGTCTCACTGGTGTATGCAGGGCCATTGTCTGTTCTAATTCTTTCTGGCACACCCATCACCGCAAAGCATCCTGTCAAGTGTTTGATAGCGTGAGTGGCTCTCTCTCCCGGCAGCGGCGTTGCCCATATGTGTTTGCTATAGGTATCAACAGTAACATGGAGGCAATGCAGTCTGCCAAAGGAGGGAACATGAGTGTGCTAGTTTGAAGCAAGCTGGAATGTTTTGGTAACAGAACTAGATAACGGGCAGTGAAATGAAAAACAATTGATGTCAACTTCTCTCACAGTCACGCTGAGAACTCTGGGAAGAAGAAGAAAACATTCTCCATTTTGTTTCTCACTCTTGCTTTTGCCTTAGACCTGGTCACATCTCATTAACCCTGCTCCTACTAACCTTGCTCCCTAACCTCTTGGCTGCACCTCTCTTCTTCCTGAGAACTGGGGTAAGGTTGAGAGGGCCGGGGGGAGGTGTTGGGGTGGTTTGAGAGCCCCTCCTGGGGACTCAGGTTTCTGGGAGGGGAGTTGTGCTTTTGTATTGTTTATCCTTTGTATATTTCTGTATATAATTGTATATAACTGTATATAAGTGTATATATTGTAAATAGCTGCTTGTAAATTCTGCTAGCTGTAAATAAATTGCTTCATCTATATTCCCAGAGGCCGTCTGAGTTAGCTGGGGCAAATTCAAAAGTGTGGGGGGGCGGGGTAACCCCCAAACCATCACAATGAGTAACGTCCATTTGCCACAATTCTAAGGCCTTGAGTCCTCTGGGATTCACACCCGATCCTAATCCTGGCCCCATATGACTGCAGACTGGGCAGGAACGTACAATTCCCTTGGCATCGTTGTCAGAGATCTGAAATTGGCGCTTTAGTCCTTTTGCATTCTGATGAAAAGTAGCGTGGGCCTCTCTGGCTAGGGAAAACTGATCAAGTGGGGCAGGCCGTCCAGGTAGTGCCACTAACCTGTCAGCTCTAGCTTTGCCTTCCCCCAGACCTATCTCCCACTTATGACTACGAATATGGATAATGCAGTAGGGAGCCGTTCTCTGGGCTATAGCTGCATACAGTGAGCATAGTAGTTGGTATAGGCGCTGATTCTTTACCTCTCTGATAAAAGAGTCCTCAATTCTCTGCACCACTCCAGCTACATACATTGAGTCAGTTACTACATTTAAGGGGACGTCAAGCCAGTTAACTAAAGCCCATATCACTGCGGTTAACTCCAGGGTCTGTAAGGAGTCCATGGCTGTCCCCTGCAAAATGTGTTTTTGCCACCTTGTCTTTGAGTGCCATACTACAGCAGCCTTATGTGAGTTCCGTCCTGCATCTGTAAATGCATTAACCGCGTTCTGTAAAGGGGAGGGAGACTGCTTTGGCCTAACTATCCAGCTCTGCTGGCTTATCCATCGGAGTGTGTTGGACTTCAACGCCTGTATGGAAATGCGGCCTGGGAAATTCAGGAGGCTGGTCTGCAGCTCCTCTGATTGGCATAAGAACCATTCCAGGTCGTCCCGCTTGATAGGTAACCTTATGGAATCGGGTTCTGTTCCGGCAATGTCCAATAGCCGTTTCCTGCCCTTCTTAATCAACCGGGCTATTGTATACGTCTGTGTCTCTATTGTTTTTTGCGGCTGTATGGTAGTAAACAACCACTCCAGGACAGATAGTTGGTCCTTTGATCGAAACTTACACTGTGTGATAGCCCCAAAAATACAGTGCTCGCCCTTAATAATAGATAAGTCGATAGGCACGTTTGGGTCCACTCGTTCTACCCATCTGCTGGTGATCATGTCACTAAGTTTCTGTATAGTTTCCTGTTGTAGGTGAGAGAGTTTGACCCTTTTGGCGGGGTCTGTGCCTTGTAGCAGTGGCTTTAAGGGTCGTAGGTCGTCGTTTGTAAACCCTATGACAGGACGTAACCACTGCAAGTCTCCCATCAATGTCTGAGCATCTTTAAGTGTGGCAATATTGGTAATCAGCTGTAATTTCTGGGGACGTATGAGGTTTTTGGCTATGTGCCAGCCTAGATATTTCCATGGAGCTTCCCTCTGGATCTTTTCTGAGGCAATCTGAAGTCCTACAGCCTGGAGTTCCGTCACGAGTTGCTGCAGATGAGTATCGAGGAAGGGCTCCGGCTGGGCTATTAGGATATCGTCCATATAGTGGTAGATGATGGCCGTTTTCCACATCTGTCGAATGGGACGCAGGGCGAAGTCGACGTAAAGCTGACACATTGTTGGGCTATTTTTCATTCCTTGGGGCAAGACCACCCAGTGGAAGCGGCGTGCTGGATGCTGCTTATTAATGGCTGGCAAGGTAAAGGCAAAACGCTGACAGTCTGCAGGGTGTAGTGGAATTGTAAAAAAAACAGTCTTTTAGATCTATGACAAGTAATTCCCAGTTCTCTGGTATCATAGATAGCGAAGGCAGGCTCGGTTGAAGAGCACCCATAGCTTGCATTTGTTCGTTAATAGCTTGAAGGTCATGTAAGAGGCGAAATTTTCCTGATTTTTTTGGTATTACAAAAATTGGGGTGTTCCATGGGCTGGTTGAAGGTACAATATGGCCTGCAGCAAGTTGTTCTTCGACGAGCTTGTGTGCTTCTTGCAGCCGTTCCTTTCGCAGTGGCCACTGATCTATCCAGATCGGTGTACTAGAAAGCCACTGGAGTTTGATTATGGGCGGCTGCCGTCCAGTGGCCACTGCTGAAAAATTACCTGCGGAGTAGTCATCACGACTCCCATCTGTGTCATGACATCCCTACCAATCAGCGCATTTACACCTTGCGGGAGAGGTGCGATGGTTGCAAAGACGTGGCCTGTCCTCTCATCTATGGTTATACTGATTCGCTGTGAGCTTGTCAGAGTCTGAGATACTCCACCAACACCTTCAATACCGCCTTTAGCTGGGCTTGCCGGCCAGTGCGAGGGCCATGCAGGTATGGAAAAAATGGTTATATCGGCACCTGTATCCAGGAGAACGTCCATGGTTATTGTGTCCTGACCATTACTAATGATAGCTGATGCAAGTGGTCGTCTAGTCAAGGACAGGGTCAGCATGGCTAGGCCACCCGTAGATCCAAAACCCTGATCTCCTCTTTGTGGCAAGGCGCGGCCCTGGGCCACGTCCTGCAGCAGGTTGGTCAGGGGCACCAGTTGAGCAATGCGACTGCCTTCCGGCACCACGATAGGTGGGCTGTTAGTGTATGCAACAATTTGTATGATACCGGTGTAGTCTTCATCAATCACCCCGGGAACAATCATTAATCCCTTCAGCCCGGCAGAAGATCTTCCCAGGAGTAATGCGCCAGTGGGCTTGCCATTTATCATTAATGGGCCTTTCATGGAGGTGGCAATAGGGACTGGGCGGTTGTCAATCAAAGTGATGCTTACTGCTGTTGTAAGATCCAGCCCGAGGCTGCCGGAGGTTGCTGGGCAGATAGCATCACTGGGGCAGCAACTTGTGTCCTCGCGCGGCTGCCTGCCGCGCTGCGCTGGTAGTTTCCCGAGCGCTTGCAGGCCGCAGTTGCATGAGTGTCAAGTTGGCAGTGGTCACACCAGACTGCAGCCTGTGGGCAATTATCGCATGGGTGCCCAGTTAGACCGCAGCGGAAGCAGGGGTTCCGTGGGTTGTTGTTTCGGCGGCCACGATTCCCTGCATCTGCGGATCGCAGTGCTGCCATTACGAGCTGCGTGTGCTTATCTAGAACTTGATCCATTTGGGTTGCAACAAATGTCTGCTGCTGGTTTGTAGGCATTCGAGCAACTCGCTCCAACATATCGTCCACTGAGGCTTCCCTAGGCAGAATGGACAACAGCTGCTTGGTCTTATTATTAGCATTCTCAAAAGCTAGGGTTCGAAAAAAGGCTTGTCTGGTTGCAGCATCTAACTCAGTGGCTGCTTCAACTGCAGCTGCTAGTCTATCAATGAAATGGTTATAGTCCTCACTCAAACCTTGCTTAACAGCGGTATAGCTAGGTGCTCTTGGCTCTGTAGGCACCATATTAAAAGCTGCTCTGGCAGTTGTCATGGACGCATGATGCCACTCAAAGGGATGACGTATCTGGGCATCCAGCGAGCTGAAAGCCCCTTTTCCCAGCAGTATATCTGCTTGAACATTGAGTAAGGGGTCGCCTAGTTGTCGTGGCTGCTCCACCACCTTCCTGCACTCATCGCGCCATGCCCTTTCCCACAACATAAACTGGGATGGTGTCAAAATCAGTCTCGCAACAGTCTCACAATCTGCTGGGCATAGCACATAGGTGGAGAAGATGTAATTCAGCAATTGCTTAGTCGGTTGTGAGTGTAAGCCATGGGAAGATACTGCTGTTTTCAACTGCATAAGCAGTTTCCAATCAAGAGCCATGTGAGTGGCTCCTGGCTGTCCATCTGTGGTCCGTGCTGCCACAACTGGGAATGCCGCTGCACCTTCCAGAGCAGCAGCTGCCTCCTAATCACCTTGTAACAAGGCGTCGCGAATAACGGCACGCCACCGATGTTGTGGACCAACGGGTGTAAGCTGGAGAGTCTTCCCGGTGATCTCTGTAGCTTGTGGTGCCGCCAGGGGCTGGGCATTGCCAGAAGGCATTATTCTAAGTTTCTGCAAGTCGTCGGCAACATTGTCAATAGTGTCGTCGGCATCGGACTGTGAGGAGTCGCCAGCGTCCGAGTTAATCACAGGCGGCGGTTCCCGGGCTTGAGAGGAAGGACCGGCTTCCGCGGCGGAAGTCCAACTCGGGCCCGCTGCAGCCGGGGGGGCGGGTCGGAATGTAGCAGAAGGAGTTTGCGCCGGACGTGGCGAGATGGTAGCGGAAGCTGGGAGTGGGGAAAACGGACCACTGTAGGGCGGTGGCGCTGGGAGCAGGGGGGCAGACGGCTGCACCGGAACGGCAGGGATGGTGGGAATGTTTTGGGGAATTAGTGCCGCTGGCATCGGGGGTGCTGGTGGCTGCACTGGAACGGCGGGAACGTCGGGAGCGTCTTGAGGAAGTGGCGTCGGTTGTTGAGGCAGCGCAGGGTATAACGAAGGGTCCTGAGCCGGCGGCGCCGGCTGCTGAGGCGGCACCGGCTGCATCAGGACGTCCTGCTGAGGCGGCACCGGCTGCATCGGGACGTCCTGCTGAGGCGGCGCTGGTTGCATCGGGACGTCCTGCTGAGGCGGCACTGGTTGCATCGGGACGTCCTGCTGAGGCGGCGCTGGTTGCTGAGGCGCTGCCGGCTGCGTCGGAGTGTTTGGAGTTGGCGACACCGGTTGCTGAGGCGCTGCCGGCTGCGTCGGAGTGTTTGAAGTTGGCGGCACCGGTTGCATCGGCACTGCGGACAGCATCGGAACAGTAGATGCACTGGGGAGAGTCATCAAAGGCACCACCGTGCCTGGAGAAATTTTCAGGTCGGAAAAGAGAGAGCTAGCTGGCGTAACCATTGCCTCTAGTGGTCTCTCCCCCCGAGTGTCCAAGCCGTCAGCAAGCCGTGCCGCTGCTGTAGCTGCAAGGGTCTGTTCCAGTCTGTATTTCTTCAAGCAATTGATGACATCACGCCATTGCTTCTGTACGCTTTTGGCTGTTTTGTCACCGTCAATAGCCTGGTCAAAAATAGTATCGCCACAGCGGCGCCATTCAGATTCATCAAAAAGAGAGTCTGAAGTTTGAAAGTGTCCTCTTACTAGTCCATATGCTACTAAGGAAGTCAATTTTTTCTTTGACATGGAAACTCCTCGCTTTTCCAAAAAGTTCAAGAGGAGAGAAATTGCTACTTGTTTATCCAAAAGTGCTTGTGTGGTCGGTTCGCCAGCTCCCCAAAGGGAGTCACCAATACTTTGAAAAAACCGCGGAAGAAGGGAGGGGCGGCTGGGAGGTTCCATGGTAACTGCAAGGTTCCGTAAGCGCGCGGAAGAAGAGAAAAAAAAGGAAAGAAGGAAAAAAAAAGGGGGGGGGGGGTGGTGGGTGGTGTGTTCGCCTTCCGGCGGCAACTGCCCTGGGGGGATCTGACTATGCACGATCACTGCCCCCAGAAGTGCCCATCTATATGGTCGCACCTGTCGTCACACCAGCTGCCGTTATTAAAATTTGCCCCCATATTTATGAGCGGCGACTTTTTTTTTTTTTTTTTTTTTTTTTTTTATTTTAATAAACGCCTATCTATATAGGCCATCCGTACCGGCAGACACCTATCCCTTGTGGTTAGTAACGGGTTTAACGAGGGGGAAAAAAAAAGAAAAAAGGGAAAAAAAGGAAAAATAGAGAGAAAGAAAAAAAAGGAAAAAAGAGAAAAAAAAAAGGAGACGTGTTTCCCCAGCAGGGGGTATAGTAGCGTCCGATCTCTTGCGTTTCCACCAGCTCCTTTTATGTGGAAGCCTCTATGTCCTTCGTGGCCGGAGGAGGGGGAGAGGGGGGAAGCGGCCTGGCGGTATCTTCGTGGCCTGGCGGTGGGGGGGGGGGGAGAGAGGCCTGGTGGTTTCTTCGCGGCCTGTCGGTGGGGGGGGAAGAGAGGCCTAGCAGTTTCTTCACGGCCCGGCGGTGGCGGGGGGAAAGAGGCCTAGAGGTTTCTTCGCGGCCCGGCGGTGGGGGGGGAGAGAGGCCTTGGGGTTTCTTCGCGGCCTGGCGGTGGGGGGGGAGAGAGGCCTAGTGGTTTCTTCACAGCCTGGCGGTGGGGGGGGAGAGAGGCCTAGAGATTTCTTCCCGGCCTGGCGGTGGGGGGGGAGAGAGGCCTAGAGGTTTCTTCGCGGCCTGGCGGTGGGGTGTGAGAGAGGCCTAGTGGTTTCTTCGCGGCCTGGCGGTGGGGGGGGAGAGAGGCCTAGTGGTTTCTTCGCGGCCTGGCGGTGGGGGGGGAGAGGGGCCTAGAGGTTTCTTCGCGGCCTGGCGGTGGGGGGGGAGAGAGGCCTAGTGGTTTCTTCGCGGCCTGGCGGTGGGAGGGGAGGAGAGGCCTAACCGGCGCTGCCGGCAGCGGCAAGTGGCCCGGGGTGCGGGTCGGAATGTACCTGGTCGCGTAGTTCTCCGGAGGTTCAATCGGTGTGTTCGGGCGCCATCTGTTGGAGGACGGAGACCGGTGCGGCGAGAGATCGGGGCACTGAGAGTCGACTCTGTGGCTTCTGCGCAGCAGTGCAATTTATTAGGGCGATGCAGCGACCTTTATAGCCCCCAAAGGGGGTGTAGACAACTGACTTAGCTGAAGATTGGTACAAGTGGAGGGTACAGATTGGCTCCAGGTTAAGTGTAAGGCAGAGATAGGTTAACTTACAGTAAACACCTTAAGGATCCCACCCAGGGGGGGTGGCCAGAGTCAGCCCCCTGGGCCGTGCCCACCCCATAGGCAGGCAGATTCCACCCCCTGACAGCTGTGCGTGGGTTGCTCATAGTCGCAGGCTCAGGCCCCTGGGAGCCTCAAGGCTCCAAGGACACTTCTCATCACAGGGTCTGATGTTTACCTTTCATGCTCCGCTGCGGGAAGAAGCTTCCCACACATGTTTATGATTTTGTGTCGTCTGCTAGCAAGAATGTCTCCAACAGGGAAGGACTGTGTTCAAGAGGGCCGGGGTTCGTAAACATGCCTACCACTCTGTGGACATTTTCGTATAGAAAAATAATGTCAGCTGGTGACACGGACTGGAGGGCATTGCCCAATGAAGGGGCACGGCTGAGCACTCCAAGTGATAGAGGTAAGGCCATGTGGAGGACGCAGCACTCTTTTGCTGGCGTGTATACTCTCTAAGAGAGGTGTTCTGTCAGACATGAAAAAGCTCTGAGAGCTGCTGACCTGGGCACGAGCACAAGGTCATATGTGTGAGCCTCCCATGATCTTTAAGCCGGATGCTTGGCGGGAGGTCAGAGACGCACGGTAGGATGCAGTTGTTACTGAAGGCAAGGACTCTAAAATCGCTCCAGAGCTCTCTGTCTCACCTGGCAAGATGTGCTATGTACGTTACTAGAAATGAAAGCCGAAAGAAACATTGCCATGGCGGCTTCACAGTCATGTCTGGCAGTTCTGGCCAGTGCCGGAAGTTCCAAAGCGAGTGCAGTGCCAGCTTCCGCTCCTGCCCCCACCCCAGGCGCCCTGTCGCTGCTAGCAGCAGAGAAAGGAAGTTCTGTAGCTCAGTTTTTCAGACTCAGCAGTGCCACCCCAGTCAAGGGCATGACTGGGAAAATTGCCAACTTTATAGTGGAAGTGAAAAAGAGCATGGAACACGATCCTGGCAAACTGCCATGTTGCCCGCCATGAGCAATCCCCCTCGACTGGGGATTTGCCCGCTAGAATGATCATTGACATCCCCGAGTCTGACGGTGGTGCTGCAGCCGTTGGGGTGTGCTCTCATGGCTCGACATGCGTTAACAGCCATCAGTCACCCACGTTTACTGCTGATGATACAAAGCAGTCACAAGAACAGGTGGTTAAAATGTTAGAAAAATGGATACCCGAACCTGCAAAACAACAGGACAGGCTACTGCACCCAGTGACTCTGAGCGCCCCAACGCACCCTCCTGCACCTGTGGCTCAACCACTGACTGAGCATCTTCGGGAGCAGTACACTCTTGCCGCAGATGCCATGCATGCATCTAATCAAGCTGCGGCAGGTGAATTGGCCCAAGCAGTGGGACAGACAGTCGAGACCGTGCTTGACAGAAGGGTACTTCTTTTCTCAGCAAAACCACGGAAGGGCTGTCCAGCGGGAGCAGGCTGCTATCACTGTGGCCAGCCAGGTCACACAAGATGACGCTGCTCGATCTCAGTGTGGTGTGACCACTGCCAGTCACCTGGCCATGCCACAGCAGTCTGCCAATCGGGAAACTTCAAAAACAGTGCAAGCAGCTGTGCAAAGACAACAGTAGCTGTGGCGCAGGATGAGTCAAAGGGTACCTGGACACCCACCACCCAACCACCACTGGGAGCGTTGGAGTGGATCTGGCAACAGCAGTAAGTGTCATGAAAATCCCTACCACCTCTTCAGGCCCCCTTTCTGTGTTGCAGGGCTCCTTAGGGAGGCTCCTCCTTGGATGGTCATCAGCTGACCTCAATGGTCTTATTGTGATACCTTGACTTATCGACACAGACTATAAGGAGCCGATAGCCATAATGGCATGTACTATTGCCCCACCTCTGTTCATCCCTGCTGGAAGTAAAACAGCACAACTTGTTGCACTCTCAAATCAACAGCCATCGGCTCCCCCTGATAGTAGGCTGCAGGAAGGAGGGATTGGCTCCACTGGACCGGTGGTTTGCTTCACTAAGGTTCTGTCCCAGAGACCCATGATCACACTGGAAGTGTCTGCGAATGGGGACGTGGTAAGATTCTCAGCTATGGTGGATACAGGAGCCGACGTTACCATCATTAATCAGAGCCTGTGGCCTCCAGCCTGGCCACTAATCAGTCCAATATCTGGCACAGTGGAAATGGGAGGCAGTATGACTGCTCAGCAGAGTAAAGACCCCATGAGCCTGTGCTGGAAGGACTTCACCATGCACCAGCGAGTGTATATCCTATCCTTGCCTGACAGCCTGCAAGCACTTACAGGCCATGATGTCCTAAGTCAGATTGGTGCCGTCATTACCACCGATCCCGGAGCACCTTTTCATTGCAGGCCACTGCCTGTAAGCCGCCACCCAAACCCCTTACATGGCACACAGACACACCAACATGGATAGAGCAGTGGCCTATGACTGCGGAGTGTCTTGAACACACAAGGGTACTTGTTCAGGAACAATTGAGGGCAGGACATATTCGACCTTCTCTTAGCCCTTGGAACATCCCAATTTTTGTCATCCCAAAGAAATCTGGAAAATGGAGACTACTGCAGGATCTCTGAGCGGTGAATGACCAGATGCAGGCTATGGGAGCACTTCAGCTGGGACTGCCATCACCAAGTATGCTCCCGAAGGACTGGTATTTGCTGGTAATTGATCTGAAGGGCAGCTTCCTCACCATCCCTCTTGCCGACCATGACTGCCTGTGATTTGCTTTTACAGTATTATCTGTGAATAAAGCCAAACCTGTGAGCCGCTATCAGTGGACAGTCTTGCCACAAGGAATGAAGAACTCACCAACCCTCTGCCAATTGTTTGTTGTCAGAGCATTGCAACCCTTGAGAAGCAAATTGGGCATGTACAATTGTCTATCCCCATATGGACGACTTTCTTTTCTGTCGTTCATGGCTGTTTGTGCCTGCAGACTTGTAAATGATTGAGAGGGTCTGCAAAAGAAGCGCTCTGATTATCGCCCCAGAAAAGATACAGCAGCAGAGCCCTTGGAACTATTTGGGCTGGAAAATTACTGAGGCCACAATCAGACCTCAAAAGATTGACTTACACTCAGACTTGAAAACACTGCCAGATGTCCAAAAATTGATGGGTGACGTTCAGTGGGTTCGAAAGATAGTGAGAATAACCAATGAGGACTTAGAACCATTGCTGCCTCTGTTTCAGGGCATGAATGCACACAGATGCATCTCCTGAACCACCCAACAGCAGTTGACAGTCAAGTCAATAGCCAATAAATTCCTGACTGGTGTATCCACCCACCGCCTTGCTGATCAACCCCTAGCACTTCTATGTGTCAATAGGCAGCGACATCCTTTTGCACTCATTGGTCAGTGACAAAAAGAAAAGGGGGAAAGTGCCAAGGGTAGGAGGGATGCCAGTGCCACTGACAATGAATGGAAGATCATAGAATGGGTATTCCTGCCCACTCATCCAAAGAACACCATGCAGACCCTTGCAGAGGCACTTGCTGAACTGATTAAAAGGGGTAGGCTTAGAATCATTGTTGTGGAGGGAGGAATTAATGTGTGGCCAAGTCAGGAATTTTATACAAAAATAGTTATTTTATTTTCCAAAAAACCCGCCCCCAAAACTATATATACAAAGATTAATTTAGTTTAACTAGCAGATTGAGTTGCTTGAGAATTATCTACAGGGATACCATCAATAATCTGACTATTGTGGAAGTCAGAAGTTGGAAAAGGCTTTAGCTATTAATTAATAGTGGTTTCTTACTAATAAAGTTGAGCCAAAATAACTCACGTCAGGCTGACTTGCTCGGGTCTGTCTCTCTTTCTCGCTCCCTTTTCAGCGGCTGTAGGTGGACCATTAAGAGTCGTTAAGCTTGCAAAGTTGTCGATGGCTGTAGCAGTTCTTTGAAGCTTTCTATATCAAGCTTAGGTGAGCGAGGGGGAGGAGAACTCTCAGGTGAGCACAAAGGTTCAGGCCGTAACCAACTCCAAGGTGTGAACCCCCAAAGGCGGGAAGCCCCCCAGTTTATACCTTCGCTAGACAAAGGGCAGAATTACCACACCTTAGGCGCAAAAGTGCACAGCCAATCCCAGTCTGATCACAGCGCGGGCACTGCACGGGGCACTCCTCATGCGGGCAGGACCCCTTTGCTCACCCCCTTCATGCCTGCAGGGCAGGAGATGGAGGGGGGAACCAGGCGGCTTTCCCTCTCCCCGCAAAGTCACGGCAGGAGAGGAATTTAGGGGTACAGGACTCCAGGACAATCGTTGAAATTGATGGAAAGAAGCCAGCTATGATTTGTGTACCTGTGCTAGTTTGCGCAACTACGGGTTTGAGAGCTGCATCCCAGACCATCGAGAAGCCTCCAGGCCGTGATCAGGAAAGTGCTGAGCCCAGCCGTTAGGCCATTGGGGCCCAATAAGGGGCTGAAACGCTGCTTTATCTTCATGCGGTAAGGGACTGGCAGAGGCAGGAGGGATCGGATGCTGGGACACCGACTAGTGAGAAAAGCCGTAAATCCAGCAGCTGCCATAAAAGATGGGTGGCTCCTTCCAGGGTCACTGCCGTAAAGACAGGTGGTCCCCTCTGGGGTCGCTGCCATAAACACGCACGTGACTGGGGTCCGCCCCAGCCACTTAGTAATGGCGGCCAGGGAAAGCAACAGGAACTTTCTCAGTTTAAACGGTTTCTTAGAACTACTACAGCCCTGTGTACTGTGTACCAACTGATTTGCTGAGCGCCGCTAATGGTCCGCCCATGTACCTTGCTAAGGACCCTGCGCAGTGATCACTGAGGTCCCGGTTGCCATCTGGGGGTGCAGCCCTGCCCCACCCCCCCGCACCCTCACCGATCATGTGTGCAGAACACGGAGAGCAGCAGTGATGAGGAGGAGGCAGGGTGATGGGGACAACAGTGGGGACTCTTGTGCTAGTTTGAAGCAGGCTAGAATGTTTTGGTGAGAGAAAGTAGATAATTTAGCTGTGAAAAGGAAAACAATTTTGATGTCAACTTCTCTCACAGTCTCGCTGAGAACTATGGGAACAAGAAGGGTAAACATTAGATAACATTCGCCATTTTCTCACTCTGCTTTTGGCTTCAGACTGAACTGCATCTCCTTAACCTCACTGCCACTAACCTTGCTCCTTAACCTCTTGGCTGCACCTCTATTGGCTGCACCTTTCTCAGGATTGGGGTAAGGTTGAGGGGGGCAGGGAAAGGTGCAGGGGTGGTTGAGAGCCCCTCCTGGGGACTCAGGTTTCTGGGAGGGGAGTTGTGTTGCTGTATTACTTTTTACCTTGTCTATTTCTGTCTATAACTGTATATACTGTAAATATCTGCTTGTATATTGTGCTAGCTGTAAATAAATAGCTTCATTTATATTCCCAGAGCCCGTCTGAGTTAGCTGGGGCATTTCTAAAAGTGTGGGGGGGTGGGTAACAGCTAAACCACCACATCTTTTATTTGGCTTCCCCAATGTGGGGCTAAATTAATTTGAGTGACTGTTAATTAACTCTGGGAATCAAAATGAAGCTAGTAAAGCAGCTATTGTATTTGGTTGGAGCGTTACTCTGGCCTGGCTTCGTGTTCTTGGCATTTAATTGGATAAAGGCTCAAATTGTTGCTTATTTTCGTGATTTAGCTTATAAGAAGGCTAAAGCTAAAGTTTCAGATGTGTTTTGGTCCTGGGGTGATTTTATTCTTGGTTAGGCTGGTTTTAATGCCACTGAAAATCTTACCAGTAACATTACAGGGCATTTGTCAATAATATTACAGGCAATGGAAATTCTGCTTTATCTACAGCCATCATGAGAGTAATTCACCCTAGAACTGGGGTGCCAGACGTTTGTTTAGGTGGTTGCTCATTTAAAACTGTGTTGATTCTCTCAATTTTAATCTATGTCTTATGGGTTTAATTTTCACATTAATTTTTGCATTATGTGTGAAAAATTCAAATGTAGTGCAAAAATTAAAAGCTAAAAAGGTTTCTGTTTCAAAAGCACCGGGAAAGTGTCTCAAATTCCTTTCCCCCAGCCAGTCTCTGCACCCTCCTCTTTAGATTCTGGGAAGGCTGCCAATGCTCCTGGTGGAAACCAAAACAATAACAATGCGCCAGGTTTGGCAGGCATCCCAGGAGTACAGGCTCAAAATCAGAGTGTTACTGATAACACCAGCTCAGCCAGTTCGAATTCCCAGCCAGCGGACCAGAATCCTGTTAGATCTAAGGCAGATCTGAACTCACAGACTCCAGGTCAGACTCCCAAATGATTCAAACCCTCCAGCAGACACATCCAAGTCTGCTGCTGTGCAGGCATTTTTGGCACCTGCTAAGGCAAAAGCCAAGTGTGGTTCAAAGGAGGATGTAAGAGAGGGGACCTCTGGTGATCAGCAAGAGGAGGAAGAGGAGGTAGTTAGTCTGCGAGACCTTGCAAACATGCTGAGATCCCAATACTCAAATGAGAAGAGCGCTGTGAGGTTGGCTGCCAAGAAAGAGTTTAAAAGTGCTATGAGGAAGGTTCTCTTTCTAGGCCAGGGACAACAAGGTCAGCAGGAGGAAGAGGAGGAGGATGACATCCAGGACTCCAACGATTCTCTCAGAGAGGTCAAGGAAGTTAGAAAGGAATACTCAAGGGAATCAGGTGAACCAATCCTAAGCTGGCTAGTGAGATGCCGTAGCATTGGAGCTAATGCTCTGCAGGTAGGAGACAAGTCTGCCAAGCAGCTGGGACCACTCACCAAGGAGAGTGGAGTGGACAAACACCTAGCAAGTCCTCTTGGTAGGGTTAGCTTGTGGACACACCTTCTGTTGGCTGTGGCTATGAGATATCCTTCCCGAGATGATCTGTCATGGGCTGCCAAGAAGTGGAACACCATTGAGCAGGGAATTAAGCTTCTGAAGGAGTTTGCTGTGAAGGAAGTGCTTTATGGAGATCATGGCACTCATGAGCCTGATGACATTCCTCGTGGAACAGGTCTCATGAAGAAGCTTATTAAGCTTGCTCCTTCATCCTATGCTAACATCTTGGCCAGCAAGTTTCTGTCAAGGAGTGATAATGGAAGGTCTCTCACTGTTGATGAATTCACTGACCAGCTCAGGCAGGTAGAGGACAGCTTGTCACATTCTGGCCTAGTCTCTGCTATAAAAACTCTAGGTACAGAGGGTAAGGATGGCATCAAAGACAGCATGAAAGAACTGAGGGAGGATCTTAAAACCTCAATTTCCAATCTGGTCAAGGATACCATTCCTGCATCATCTGAATGGGTGCATGTTTCTGCAGTCAGGAACAGACGCCCACCTCCTGCAAGGCAATTCCAGCCAAGGAGGAGACAAATTCCACCCAGACAGCAGCAATCATGTGCGTCACTGTGGATACTTCTGCGTGACACATACGGTGAGAACATGAACAAATGGGATGGTAAAACTACTTCACCTCTTTCAAAGATAGTCAGGGATCTGCAGAGTGGCAGAAACAGAGGCAACAATGCCAGGAAAGTAGCTGTCACTGCTTCAGCTCCCAAGAGCAACTGCAATTATTCCAGCAATTGCAATTTCTCTCACAACAACACCAATCATTGTGTACATCCCACATGCCATGTTCAGCATTAGGGGTGCCCTGCCTCCAGGCAGGAGGAGGAAAGGGATAGTGGAGAGAACCGAATCTATTGGAATGTATTCATTAGGTGGCCTGGCAGTTCAAAAGTTCGGAAATACAGGGCTTTAGTTGACACAGGAGCTCAGTGTACTTTATTGCCATCTAATTGCAAAGGGACAGAGTCCATTTCTATTTTTGGAATCACTGGTGGATCTCAAGAGTTAACTAAGATACAGGCTGAGATCAGTTTAACTGGTAAAGAGTGGAAGACACATACTATTGTAACTGGTCCTGATGTGCCTTGCATTCTGGGAATTGACTTTTTGAGACAAGGTTGTTTCAAAGATCCTAAGGGTCACAAATGGGCTTTTGGAATAGCATCTGTAGAGATTGAGGATGGTAAATTGAAATTGTCCATTAGACCTGAACTTTCTGATGAATCTGCAGTTGTGGGACATCATGACATAGAGGACCTGGAAGTGCCAATTGCAACTCAAACTGTTCATCATAGGCAGTACAGAACTAACAGTATCACAGTATCATCAGGGTTGGAAGAGACCTCACAGATCATCAAGTCCAACCCTTCACCACAGAGTTCAAGGCCAGACCATGGCACCAAGTGCCACGCCCAATCCTGCCTTGAACAGCTCCAGGGACAGCGACTCCACCACCTCCCCGGGCAGCCCATTCCAGTATCCAATGACTCTCTCAGTGAAGAACTTTCTCCTCACCTCCAGCCTAAATTTCCCCTGGTGCAGCTTGAGGCTGTGTCCTCTTGTTCTGGTGCTGGCCACCTGAGAGAAGAGAGCAACCTCCCCCTGGCCACAACCTCCCTTCAGGTAGTTGTAGACAGCAATAAGGTCTCCCCTGAGCCTCCTCTTCTCCAGGCTAAACAATCCCAGCTCCCTCAGCCTCTCCTCGTAGGGCTGTGCTCAAGGCCTCTCCCCAGCCTCGTTGCCCTTCTCTGGACATGCTCAAGCACCTCAATGTCCCTTAAACTGGGGGGCCCAGAACTGAACACAGCACTCAAGGTGTGATCTAACCAGTGCAGAGTACAGGGGCAGAATGACCTCTCTGCTCCTGCTGACCACACCATTCCTGATGCAGGCCAGGATGCCACTGGCTCTCTTGGCCACCTGGGCACACTGCTGGCTCATGTTCAGGCGGGTATCGATCAGCACCCCCAGATCCCTCTCTGTCTGGCTGCTCTCAGCCACTCCGACCCCAGCCTGAATCTCTGCATGGGGTTGCTGTGGCCAAAGTGCAGCACCCTGCACTTGGAGCTATTGAACACCATCCCCTTGGACTCTGCCCATCTGTCCAGGTGGTCAAGGTCCCGCTGCAGAGCCCTTCTGCCTTCCAACCCAGCCACATCTGCCCCCAGCTTGGTGTCATCTGCAAACTTGCTGATGACTGACTCCATGCCCTCATCCAGATCATCTATGAAGATGTTAAAGAGGATGGGGCCCAGCACTGATCCCTGAGGGACACCACTAGTGACAGCTGCCACCTGGATGTGGCACCATTCACCACCACTCTCTGGGCTCGGCCCTCCAGCCAGTTCCTAACCCAGCACAGAGTGTTGCCATCCAAGCCATGGGCTGACAGCTTAGCCAGCAGTTTGCTGTGGGGGACAGTGTCAAAGGCCTTGCTGAAGTCCAGATAGACCACATCAACAGGCCTCCCCACAGCCACCAAGTGGGTCACCTGATCATAGAAGGAGATCAGGTTGGAGAGGCAGGATCTGCCCTTCCTAAACCCATGCTGGCTGGACCTGAGCCCTTTGCCATCCCTCAGGTGCGCTCTTATCACCCCCAAGATAACCTGCTCCATCAGTTTCCCTGGCACTGAGGTCAGGCTGACAGGTCTGTAGTTCCCAGGTTCCTCCGTCCGACCCTTCTTGTGGATGGGGACCACGTTGGCAGTTTCCAGTCTCCTGGGACCTCTCCGGTGAGCCAGGACTGCTGGAAAATGATGGAGAGTGGCTTGGCCAGCTCAGCTGCCAGCTCTCTCAGCACCCTGGGATGGATCCCAGCTGGTCCCATGGACTTGTGGGTGTCCAGATGACTCAGCAGGTCCTAAACTAATTCTTCATGAATTTCCAGGGGAACACACTGCTCCCCGACCCCATCCCCCAGTTCAAGAGGCCACTTGCCCTGAACTCCTCCGTCCTTACTGTTGAAAACTGAGGCGAAGAAGGCATTCAGGACCTCTGCCTTTGCTTCATCATCAGTTATAGTGTTCCCCTCCTGGTCCAGTAAGCAGTGGAGGCTCTTCTTGCCCTTCCTTTTAGCGTTGATAAATTTGTAAAAGTGTTTTTTGTTAACTTTCACGGAAGTGGCAGCCTAAGTTCTAGCTGAGCCTTAGCCTCTCTAATTTTTCTCCTACATAGTCTGGCTACCTCCTTAAACACATCAGGAGAAGCCTTCCCCTCCTTCCAGAGGCGATACACCCTCTTTTTCTCCCCCACTTCCTTCAGGAGCTCTTTGCTCATCCAGGCTGGTTGCCTTCCCCGCTGGCTCATCTTTCGGCACGTGGGAACTGCCAGTTCCTGTGCCTTCAAGAGCTCCTGTTTAAAGTAGGTCCAACCATCCTGGACCCCTTTGTTCTCAAGGACTGCTGCCCAGGGGACATTGGAAATAAGTTCCTTGAGCAAATTGAAGTTTGCCCTCCAAAAGTCCAAGGTGTAGGTTTTGTTGAAGTGCCTCCCTACCTCCCTGTATATTGAAAACTCCACTAACTCGTGATCACTGCACCCCAGGCAGCCTCCCACTATCACATCTCCTACCAGCCCTTCTCTGTTGGAGAGCAGCAGGTCAAGCTGAGCTTGACCCCTAGTAGGCTCGCTTAACAGCTGGGTCATGAAGCTGTCCTCCATGCACTCCAGAAATCTCCTGGACTGCCTCCTCTCTGCTGAACTAAGTTCCCAGCAGATATCTGGCAGGTTAAAGTCACCCACAAGGACAAGATCTGATGATCTTGAGACAGCCTCCAACTGTTTGTAAAATATCTCATCTGTTTCCTCATCCTGGTTGGGTGGTCTGTAACAGACTCCAACCAGGATGTCAGATTTATTAGTCTTCCCTCTGATTTTAATCCACAAGGTCTCTACCCCTTCATCCCTCACTTCAATCTCAATGGCATGGAGTGACTCCCTAATATACAGCGCCACCCCTCCTCCTCTTCTCCCTTGCCTATCTCTCCTGAAGAGGCTGTATCCCCCCAGTATAGCACTCCAACCATGCCTGTCGTCCCACCAAGTTTCTGAAATGGCAACTACATCGTAGTCCCCCTGGTGGACCAGGACTTGCAATTCCTCCTGTTTGTTACCCAAGCTGTGTGCATTGGTGTAGATGCACTTCAGCTGGGCTCTCAATTCAATTGTCCTTAGTTTCCTTCCATCTCTCTCCTTGTCAGAGAGAGTAATTTCCTCACCCACCCCCTTCAGACCTAGTTTAAAGCCCGCCTAATGAGCCCTGCCAACTCCATTGCCAGGACTCTCCTGCCCTTCCTAGATAACTGCACCCCATCACAAGCCAGCAGGTCCGGCGCAGTAAAAGTTCCCCTATGGTCAAAGAACCCAAAACACTGCCGCTGGCACCATCCCTTCAGCCATTTGTTGATATCGTAGGTTCTGCTATTCCCCTCTGTGAACTCCCTTGCCACAGAGGGAACTGAGCAGAACACCACCTGCGCTCCCGCCCCATCTATCAATTTCCCCAGTGCTTTAAATTCCTTTTTAATTGCCCTGGTCCCCTTCTTTTCAATTTCATCGCTGCCAGCCTGTATTACCAACAAGGGGTAATAATCAGAGGGGTGTATTAGGTTAGGGATTCTCCTGGTGATGTCCCTAACCCGGGCACCAGGAAGGGAGCAGACCTTCCTGTGAGATGGGTCGGGACGACAAATTGGTCCCTCTGTCCCCCTCAAGATGGAGTCCCTGACAACTACAACTCTTCTCTTTTTCTTGTTTTTTGTGGAGCTAGTCACCACAGTTGGTGGTGACTGCTCCACCCTAGTGTCGTGGAACGCAGTTTCGCAGCAGAGTTATGGGGAAAATAGGCAAGGCGTTGACTATTTTATCAGTGATTTATTGCAAAGAATGCGGATTCCCTCTTCCCGAAACTACACCACCACTGTGAATTCTTTTTGATTGAGATCAAAGTAACATTTCCGAAAATGGCAAATTAAAGAGTCTATGATGTTTAAAGAGAGTTCTTCTGAGTCTCTGGGGTCTGAGGTGACAGTTCGTCAGCTACTCACAGTCCGTAGTTTAGCAGGAGTCTCTTTCTCCCGATGAGAGTTCAGGCATACAGGCTTTAGTCTCCGCGACTCGGGGTCCGCCCGAGGCGAGACTAGATCGGCGAGCAGTTTGTTGTTGTTAAGTCCGGGGAAAAAAACAGAAAAAACTGGAAAAACCCAGAAGTGCAAGAGGCAGATCCATAAGGCTAGGGCAAGGGCGCAAGGGCAAGAGCAAGAGCACGAGCAAGAGCACCCGATCCTGGCCTGTCCACCATTTTTATAATGTTCCAAAATAGGACTAGCCCACAATTCAGACCACTTTTACGTTGTTCACATACATTGGTAAAAGACAGTAAGCAATCTATATAATTGGATAATTTTACTCAAACAATATAAAGACCACTCCTCAGGCCAGCCCACCTGCAGGTGCTGGGCAGGCTTGAGATAGTCGTTTCTACTTAACCAAAACAATACCCTGTTGTCTGAAAAGCGAGGTCAAGTGGAAAGGAAAACATGGCCAGTGTTTACCTTTTCACCTACCCTGGGGAGAAATCTTCCCATGGGACTGAAAGATTGTTTTGGGTTTTCGATGCTTCTGGCTTGAATGTGAGGCACTAGAAACTACACAATATAGCAAAAGCTTAGAGAGCCTTTTGCTACTCTCCATGACATACTCCACCCCCTGGCTCACATTAAGCCAAGAATCGGAAAAGCAAAATTAAATACAACTTATAACTAACCATTAATATAACTAATACATAAACATAACTCTAACTTAAACTAACTTGATAATTATGCCCACCCCCCTGAATAAACAAAACTTTATTGAATATTTACAAAGCAGAAAACCTGGTATATGCAAAAGCAGTTCAGAAGTCTGGGAGAATCCATCGTGCACTGATACGATGAGTCTTCCCACTTACATCAGTTGCTTCCCAAGCATACAACCCGTTTGGTTTTGTCAGGGTCATAGGCACAACTCCAATTGAAGGTAAGTTTACCATTACTGGTTGTCCCACCTGTAATTTGTGTAATGACTGTTGAGAGTGCTGAGATTTATCTGGTGGATGATTAACATTCTCCACTGGATTGTCAGGACAAAATGCCCTTATTTTAGGACTACCATAATTACCCCATCTGTTGTTCACAATGAAAACTGCGTATGGCAAGCGTTTATCCCAGTTACCTTTGGATACCATGGCATGTTTCTTAACCAGAGCATTTGTTCTCTCTACAATACCATTAGCTTGAGGATAATAGGGAGTATGGAACACCCATGTAATTCCCTCACCCTTAGCCCAGTCTTGTACAGAAGACGCTGTAAAGTGAGATCCATTATCACTTTGGATGTACTCCGGCATTGGTAAGACACTAAACCACTGCTTCAAGACCTCAATAGTTTGAGCTCCTGTGGCAGCACTAGTTGCTGTAGCCATGACTAATCCTGAAACCACTTCCACCCCCACCAGTATGTATTTCTTCCCGTGTGAGGGCTTTAAAGGACCCACATAGTCAACTTGCCATGTGCTCCATAACCTTTTGTCCTCTCTGATATGCTGTGCTGGAGCTAGATTGGGATGATTTGTTTTAAGCCTGATTCTGCACTGTGGACAAGATGAAATGAGTTCCTTACAGGTACTCATAGAAACTGGCCACCCTCTAGACCTACACTCGAAGTAAAGGTCTGCTTTTCCTGAATGACCTCTTTTAATATGAAGCCACTCAGCTAATCTCCACCATTCTCCTTTGTCCTCATCCACTATGCTGATCTTTGCCAGGAAATCAGCTTGATTATTCCAGGTGGTAGCTGGTGTTTGCTTTTTGGAATGCCCTTCTACCCAACCAACCTTGAGGGGTCTGGATCGGCCAATCTCTAATAGCCTTTTCCAGTCTTCGACTCTCCAGACTTCCGCACCTGACACCTTCCACTGATTCGCTTCCCACTGGCAAATCCACTCAGTGGCGCCTTTGAACGTGGAATAAGAATCAGTGTAAATAGTTGTTGCTCCATTCTCGGCTGCTAGCATGAGAGCACGCAACTCCCCTACCTGTGCACTGCCATCACCTTCCTCAGTGATGGTCCAGCCTGTAGCAATCTCCAAGGCAGCGGCTTTGTAGTGCCACTTCGCCCCTACCCTCCGAGAGGATGCATCTGTGAACCACACTCCCAATTTGTCGGAGTCTGCGGTCATCTCAGGGGCTACCTGAATAGGAGAAGGCTTATATGGCTGACTAAGCAGAGCTTTATCAGGATTTATGGGTTGCTGTAGTTTGGATACCTTTGTAGGTCCCTCTTTCAGCGGCATCAGCTGTGAAATTCCCTCTAAATAGGCATACCACTTTCTAACAGTAGCCTTTTGGGCAATTCCTTCCGGTGGAGGAGTTCCTTTAAGGATCGCTTTTAGCAGAGGAAATGGGCCTTGCACTACAACATCTTGTGTAGTACGAAGCTTTTCTGCTTCCTTAACAGCTCGAGTTAGGGAAAGAAGTCCCTTTTCCCAATCTGAGTACCGAATTTCGGTCTCTTTAAATGCTGTTGATGAAAACATGAGAGCTCTACTAGGACCATTGGGTCCTCTCTGGAAAATTCCACAGTATGAGGCATTCGCGGAAAAACCCCATCCCGCCCTCAGGGCATCTTTTGGGTGTAAGGGCCCTAACTTCTGATATGCCTTTAGTTCATCCTTGAGAAACCTCAGGCTATCAGAATGTTCTGGAGTCCAATCCCAATGCTTGTTCTTCTTAAGCAAATCATACAGAGGACGGGCAATTACCGAGAAACCTGGAATATGTTTCCTCCAGTAACCCAGAGTACCCAACAACTGTTGTAACTCTTTTCTATTTTGGGGTATTTGGCCCTTTTCAATGCTCTGAAGAGTGTCGTCTGGCACAGACACTGCACCTGCTATCCACCATGATCCCAGGAATTTTACCTCTTGACTTGGACCTTGACACTTTTCCTTTGGAATGGTCAAACCTTGGCTAGTCAACAGTTCTCGGATATTCTCAGCCACTGCACCAACTTGCTTTTTGTCATTCCCTCCCACCAAGATATCATCAATGTAATGGTACATCTTAACATCCTTAGGAAGTTGAACAGTGTCAAGCAAAGCTGCAAGTGCATTGTGTGCAATGGTTGCGCTGTGTTTGTACCCTTGTGGAAGACGGTTGAATGTGTACTGAATACCTTGCCAGGTAAAAGCAAACTGCGGTTTGTCCTCTTCTCTCAATGGCACCATGAAGAACATGTCCTTCACGCCTAGAGTCGCCATCCAGGTGTGAGAAGCCGCTTGGATTGCTGTCACTGTGGATGAAAGACTAGGAACTGCTGCAGTAAGAGGAGGAGTGTTACTATTTAGCTTCCGGAAATCTACCGTCAATCTCCATCGGCCATTAGATTTTTGGACTGGCCAAACAGGTGAATTGTAAGGAGAATGAGTTCTAGTGATAATCTGTCTCTTCTCAAGATCAGCTATCACTTCAGTGATACTTTGCTTAGCTGCAGCTGGCAATGGATACTGTGCAACACAGGTAATGTGTGACTTTGGCAATGGAGGAGCTGTTTGCCATAAGCGAACACAAGCATGGACTAACCTTTGCCTCTTATTCCTCATCTCATAAGCACCAAAGCTCCATAATGTTCCATCAGGAAGATGCCATCTTCTACCTGCTAGAACATCAAATCCAAGGATATTATGTTTACACGAAGCCAATGCTAACTCTACCAGGGTACTTCTTTTCTCCCCAGGTAGCCACAGCTGTGCTTTGGCTAAATAGCATGTTTCAGGTTGTCCTGTAACACCTGTTATGTTTACCTTTCTCCGGGATGGCAATATTTTCAGATGCTTTGCTAGTTGTGCATTTAGCACTGTAATTTGTGCACCTGTATCTATTAGGTATTTGACAGCAGTTCTAGTTGGTCCAGTAGGAATCATAATATAGGGTTCAGGTTTGTCAGACCATCGACATTCAGAAACAGAGTGATGAGTGTGGCCTGAATCATTCACCGCCACACCTAGTTTTTTGATTTGCTCTTATCTCCTCCCCAATCAGGAGAACCTGACTTGGTAGGAGACGTGCTTGCAGAGCCTTTCTTACGGTTCTGCTTCACCTTTCCATTACCATTGCCTTTCAGTATCTGTTCTAACAGTTTTTTTTATCTCAAACATGATCTCATTCTTCACAGGATCACGCTCTATCTGTTTCCTCTGAAACACATCACGAGGTTTCACTGCATATTTCTGTTCCTGCAGTGGGAGTACACCTCTACCTTGAGAAGTCGGTACCCACATTATTCCAGATTCAGAGCGACGATTAAGCTCAGGGCTCCCCCTGGGACTTGATCGTGGGCTCGATCGTGGACTCTCATTGGGGTTGCCAGATGTCCAGGCATGCCGCACCGTTTGGTGTTTTCCTCGTGATGCAGAGCTGCTCCTGCCTCCAGACTGCTTTTCCTTCTGAAAGACAGATTCTGGCACAGATAAAGGATCATGATAACCCATTTGTCTCCCTAGAGTGGCTAGTTCTGTAAGCACTTCCCTCCATGTAGGATGATGTACTGCACTTTGAGAGCTTTGCCCTTGCTCTTCATTCTTTTGTATTGCATTCTCAATTTGTCTCCTTATCCTAATACCTTCAGCCTTTATGAAGCCAGGCATACCCTTTATCAGGGGTCCAAGCCTGTGTGGCTCTACTGGGGCATCCATTGCATGTGCATATAACCCCTTATGATTCACAGCTTGGATACAGGCAACCATAGTAAATGCTTCATTTAACTCATCAGGGGATCTAATCCAAAACTCTGTAGGTTCACCCCTATCTGAAGAATCATAAACACTAACCCAGTGAAAAATCCTAGCACTTAACGCAAGGTCTCCCTCAGGACCATCCCCAAGAAATACCTCGGGTCCCCAGTTAGTTCTCCCCACCTCTTCACGAGATAAGATAATCCTTTCCGCCCCCCTTTGCACCACGCGATACACATACTCAATTATAGATTCATTAGGCATGCGGGAATAAGTTTCCCTAAGATCATCTATCTGCATTTCTGTGTACGATTTGACTTTCGTGGTTGTTGTTTTGCCTCCTTTCGGTCCTTGCGAAGTTTCAGACGCAAAGAGAGGATTCACGGAGTAGGTCTTCATTTTGTGGTGCACCTTCTCCACTTCCTTATCGCTATCAATAGACGTAACTGCAGGCTGCGACGCGGTGTGGCGCTGCGCAGGCGTGCCACTCAGCGCTGACTGCTCGGGGCGTGGCAGTTGAGAAGATGGCGGTTGCTGTTGTTGTGAAGATGGTTGGGAAGATGGCGGCTGCGGTGGCGCTGCCGATGGTTGAATCTGAGACGGCATCGGGACTTGCTGGAACGCTGGAACGGACTGAGATTGAGAAGACGGTTGTGCCGGGAAAAGCGGCACCGTAGCTGCTGCCTGCGGCATTGCGGACGACTGCTGCTGCGGGACCCGCGGCTGGATTATCGGCTGCGTTACTGCTGGTGGCGGCGACTGAATCGCCGGGACCTGCGGGGTCGTCTGAAGCTCCTGTGCTGGCAGCTGCACCGTCGGAAACAGGGTTGTCGGCAAGATCGGCTGCTGAAGCAGAGTTGGCTGTGAAGGCGTTAGCGGCTCCGGCTGAATCACCAGGACTTGAGCCGGCTGCTGCGGGACCGGATGCAGTTCTACCGCTTGCGGCTGTGTCTGAGCAATCGGGTCCGCTACTGTTAGTAATGGCGCTGCCGGTGGCTGGGGTGCCGGCATCGGCGGAATCACCGGGACTTGAGCCGGCTGCGGCTGAAGCAAAGCGGCGGCTGGCTGCAGCAACAACAAGGTAGGTTGTTTGGGCACCTCCCGCGGGCACGTCGTCAACCCATACTGTAAAGTCGTCTCTGCCTTGACTTGCGGCTGCGGCAGTAATGGGGCTTGTGATGGCAACAGGGGTGGTTGTGCCGCTGGTTGGGGATTCATTGGCTGAGGAAGATGCCTCACCGGAGATATTTTAAAGAAATCGGGCTCATGGGAAGGCGTACTGACGCGAGAGACTCTAGGCGGAGAGTGCAAGAGTTGCAACTCCTGGGTCTGAGATGGGGTAGCTACCGGCTCTTTCCGGCGAACCACGGGCTGCTGTGACTTCTCAGGACATATCGGAGTAAAAGTTGGCAAGCCTAGGTAACCAGTTGACTCCCGAGTTCGAGTCGAGAGCTGAGGAGTTTCTGTCCGAGACCCGATATGCGATCGCGGCTGCGGTGTGTCCGCACGGGAACTAACGGCTGATTGCGTTCGGGAAGTGCTCCCGGACCGTGACTTTCGGCTTAGTAACCTGTCTAACTTTTCCTCCATACATCTCATCCTGTCCTCAGTCACAGCGGGCTCTGCGCGAAAGCTCAAGTTCCGCCTGACAGCGTCTTTCAACAAAGTCTCTCTCTCTCTCTGCAACGACTTAATTTCTTGCTGCGCCTGCTCTAAATGCAATTCTTTCCGGGCATTCTCATCATTCAGCTTTTTGACCTCCTGTTTATACGTCTCTGCCTCCTGTTTATACGTCTCTATCTCACGTTTATGCGCCTCTGCCTCCAGCCTCCATGCCTCTGCAACATGCCTGCAAGACTCTATATCAACTTGTGATCTGAACACGCCAACACCCAGATCAAAAAAACTTTCTTTGTCAACTCCCTCGATATCTCCAAAAGCTTCGTAGAGAGACACGATTATATTAGCTGACCTAACATTTATTTGCTCTAGATGCTCATCCTCCCTTGCCATCAGAGCTTTCCTAAAATTAGCTGATTCAAACACGGAAGCAAATCTGGCATACAGGGTGTCTGTGAGATCTGGCGATCTGGCATCTCCTGGTGTAGGAGAACTCCTTCCAAACTGAGCCATTTCTAAACTCGGCTGTTACTTCAGTTTCTCAATCCCACTTCTGACACCAAATCTGTCGTGGAACGCAGTTTCGCAGCAGAGTTATGGGGAAAATACGCGAGGCGTTGACTATTTTATCAGTGATTTATTGCAAAGAATGCGGATTCCCTCTTCCCGAAACTACACCACCACTGTGAATTCTTTTTGATTGAGATCAAAGTAACATTTCCGAAAATGGCAAATTAAAGAGTCTATGATGTTTAAAGAGAGTTCTTCTGAGTCTCTGGGGTCTGAGGTGACAGTTCGTCAGCTACTCACAGTCCGTAGTTTAGCAGGAGTCTCTTTCTCCCGATGAGAGTTCAGGCATACAGGCTTTAGTCTCCGCGACTCGGGGTCCGCCCGAGGCGAGACTAGATCGGCGAGCAGTTTGTTGTTGTTAAGTCCGGGGAAAAAAACAGAAAAAACTGGAAAAACCCAGAAGTGCAAGAGGCAGATCCATAAGGCTAGGGCAAGGGCGCAAGGGCAAGAGCAAGAGCACGAGCAAGAGCACCCGATCCTGGCCTGTCCACCATTTTTATAATGTTCCAAAACAGGACTAGCCCACAATTCAGACCACTTTTACGTTGTTCACATACATTGGTAAAAGACAGTAAGCAATCTATATAATTGGATAATTTTACTCAAACAATATAAAGACCACTCCTCAGGCCAGCCCACCTGCAGGTGCTGGGCAGGCTTGAGATAGTCGTTTCTACTTAACCAAAACAATACCCTGTTGTCTGAAAAGCGAGGTCAAGTGGAAAGGAAAACATGGCCAGTGTTTACCTTTTCACCTACCCTGGGGAGAAATCTTCCCATGGGACTGAAAGATTGTTTTGGGTTTTCGATGCTTCTGGCTTGAATGTGAGGCACTAGAAATTACACAATATAGCAAAAGCTTAGAGAGCCTTTTGCTACTCTCCATGACACCTAGGCAATGTCTCAGTCGGATGCTCCTCATTGCTCTCACCCTCTGTACCCTCTGCATGCAGCGCCTCATACTTGTTGCGCAAGGGCAGAGGAGGAGAAGGAGAGGGCCGGGGAGGATTTCCCTTACTACCCCTGACAGGGATCTGCACCCATCCCTCACTGTTTCCAGGGGCAGCTTCCTTAGCAGGGGGGATCTGCAGAGCCTGCACCCAAAGATCCAGCTCCCTTTCATTCTCCCTTATTGACCTGAGCCTGGACACTTCGTCCTTCAACTCGGCCACTTCATCTTTCAATTCCGCCACCAAGGTGAGAAGGAAGTTCACCTGCTCACACCTGGTGCGATTGTTCTCCCCTTCCCCTTCAGCAGCAAGTGGGAGGCTGTAGCACTCCCTGCATCCAGCGGCCTGGACTCCTGTGCTTTCCCAGGTCATGTCAGTCTGTGTGCACACGCTCCTCCTGCTCTTTGTAGCACGAGTGACAGGCATAGTGCACAGTGATACTGACAGTAAGACAGAGAACGAAAAAAAAAAAAAAAAAAAAATCTCCCAGCCGCAGGCAGGCCTGCAGAGCTTTTCACTCTCTCGGCTCGGCAGCCAGAATGGCGGCCGGCGCGGCACGCGGCGGGATTTTAAATATCCCGCGGCTGACGTCACCAGCCCCATCACAGTCTCACGCTGTATCGCGAGACCACAGCCCAGCCGTCCCCTCTGCTTACCTTACCGTGTCTCAGAACCACGGAGAGCAGCAGAACGGAGCAGCAAAACCGAACCCAGCAGCAACCCCCGCGGAGCTTTTCACTCTCTCGGCTCCTCCCAGAGCAAAGCCCTGCTCAGGTCTCCTCCCAGAGCAAACCACTGCTTGAGTTTCCTCCAAAAGGAAACCACAGCTCAAACCTCCGAGAGCAAACCACAGCTCAAATCTCCCAGAGCAAACCATCACTGAAGTCTTCTCCAAGGACAAGCCACTCCTGGAGCCTTAAAGACCATTTTTATTTTCACAAATGCACACAAAAATAACAGTTCAAGAGAGAAATTTTAGCTGTCCAGGTGCCAAATGCCTCCTGCAGGCAGCCCTGGGTCACTCCGGAGTGACTACCCAAGCTGGGCATGGAGCTGGGTGGTGGATCCAGTGACCCAGCTCTGTGGAGATGAGGTGGTCTGGGGCCCTTGGTGAGAGAGAGCTGTGTGGCAGAGCTGCAGCACTGCAGTTTGGCCAGGGGCTGGTCACAAGCTCTGCTGAGCTCTCTTGTTATTGGCATCTCCAGCAGGAGCCACCTTGGCTGCCACTTGCTCTTCCTCAGGTGTGGAGATGGAGGTGTAGGAGACCTGCAGCTCCTCCATGCGCATGAACCCTGCAGGCCAGGATGGGTCAGGTGGGTTTGCTCCTCAGGGCCTCAGCTCTCTCCTTTTTACCAAGGCCAGCTGGGGATGCTCACTCCATTGCAGACAGCTTTGGCTGGGCCAGCGATGGTGGCAGCACAGAGTGCGACAGCATCACCCCTGCGAGCACTCAGACATGAAGCCTGCTCTGCAGACACCACTCTGGAGCCAACCTCTGCTTCACACAGCACACCTGGGCCAGAATTTGCTCCACACACCACCCTCGAGCCAGCCTTTGCTCCACACACCACCCTTGAGCCAACCTCTGCTCCACACAGCACACTTGAGCCAGAATTTACTCCACACACCACCCTCGAGCTAGCCTTTGCTCCACACACCACCCTTAAGCCTGCTTTTGCCCCACACCAGCACCTCTCCACACAACAGATGTCCAACAAGACAATGTCAGGATGTTCACCAGGGACAGCCCCAACCCCTCAACAGCACTTCCCAAGAATCTCCTCCACAGCCCTACAACTTCAGGAGCAGATCCAAGTCCTGCTCAGTCCTCATCCCTCAGCTCAAAGGGAGGGCATCCCTTGCCAACTGGGAGCTGGGAACCCCCAGAGCCATCCTGTGCTCAGAGCTCCTGGCTGATGGGCAGGCAGCACAGGCAGTGTCTGAGGAGGCTTCAAGGCTCATCCTACCTCTTGAGAGCATCCAGAACCAGAACCACAGAACCACAGAACCACAGAAGGTCAGGGGCTAGAAGTGACCTCCAAAGCTCATCCAGTCCAACCCCCCTGCCAGGGCAGGATCACCCAGAGCAAATCACACAGGAACACATCCAGGCAGGGTATGAATATCTGCAGAGAGGGAGACTCCACAACCCCCTGGGCAGCCTACTCAAGTCTTCTGTCAACCTCACAGGGAAAAAATTCCTCCTCCTGTTTCCATAGGACTTCCTATGCCTTAACTTGCACCTTTGCCCTTTGGCCTGGCATCAGGTATTGCTCAACAGAGCCTGGCTCCAGCCTCCTGGCACTCACCCTGCACACATTCATACACATTGATGGGGTCACTTCTCAGTCTCCTCCTCTCCAAGCTCCCAGCCCCAGCTCCTTCAGGCTCTCCTCCTACCAGAGCTGTTCCATTCCCTTCATCATCTTTGTGGCTCTAAGCTGGACTCTCTCACACAGTTCTGTGTCTCTCTTGAATTGGGGGACCCAGATCTGGACACAGTACTCCAGATGTGGCCTCACCAGAGCGGAGTAGAGGGGCAGGAGAACCTCTCTTGATCTCCTAACCACAGCCCTGTTAATCCACCCCAGAATGGCACTGCCCCTCCTGGCCACAAGAGCACATTGCTGGCTCATGGTGTCAAAGGGAAAGGGAAGAGTGGTCAGAAAGAGGAGCAAGGGATGGGTGGAGGTCACAGCAGGAAAGGAAACTCCTTCCAGCACCAGCCCCAGGCAGAAGCAAACCTCCTGCCCCAGCTCTGCTGATGTGGCTGCTTTGAACACAGCTGGTTTCCAACCACACTCCTTCTGCAGACTCTGGTGTCCTCTTCACCAGCAGCAGAACTCACCTAGGGGGTTGTTAGAAGTGCTGCTTTGCATCTGCTGCCGCCGCCGCCTGCTCTGGTACAGAAGAGTCCCAAGCATCAGTGCCAAGGCTGCAAGGATGACTGGGAGCAGCAGAGGGAGCAGTGGGAGAGGCTGTGGGGGTGTAAGAGAGCCTGTGGGGAGAAAGAAAACATCTCCTCACCCAGAGATTTCTGAGGTACAGAAATCCCCTGAAGATGAGGAGGACCTTCTTTGAACCTAGGGGTGCTGGAGCCCTGGAGCAGGCTGCCCAGAGAGGTGGTGGAGTCTCTGTCTCTGCAGACATTCAAACCCTGCCTGAATGTCTTCCTGTGTCACCTTCTCTAGGTGACACTGCCTTTAGAGAGGGGCTTGAACTTAGTGATCTCCAGAGCTGCCTTCCAACCCCTACCACTCTGTCACTCTGCTGCAAGACACCTCCAAGATCATCAACTCCAAACACCAACCCAACACCACCATGCCCACTAAACCATGGCCCCAGGGGCCACACATTGTTTGGACACCTCCAGGATGCTGACTCCACCACCTCCCTCCTCAGGAGATGAAAGGACATCACGAGGACATGAGGAAACAGGCACAGGGTACAGCCTGGCACACTCCCATTGGGTAGCACAAAATGCTCCTTCCCCCCATGAGGATGCTCAAATATCAGAGCAGAGGTGAGAAAGGTGTTGGGATCTCCATGCTTGGGGATTGGCACAGCTCCACTGGACAGGGCCAGGAACAACAGGGTCTAGAGTAAGACCAGAGGTCTCCAGAGATCCTTTCCAACCTGCACTCTTTTGTGGCCACCATTCAGCAAAGGAGATACAAAGCAAAGCTCCTGCTAAGACTCTGACACCGCCAGGCACAGACCCCTTGGTGCTGCAGCACCTTTGGCCTGCTTGTGGCCACTCAAGGCCCACATCCATGCACCATCTGCTGCATCACAACAGCTCCTTCTGCCTGTACAGACCCACATCCAAATGGTGCCTTCTGCAAACCTCATCCCATGGTTGTCTCTCTACTCAGAGAAGCCACAGGGAGAGGGTAAGGCAGAGGTGTACCAGGGATGTACCACCAAGGGGACTGGGGAGGCCTCATCTGCAGCACTGCCCAGTTTGGGGCTCCCCAGGACAGGGAACTGCTTCGGAAGGCAGAGCAAAGGGATGGAGAGATGCTGAGGGCACTGGGACATCTCTGGAGAGGAAAGGCTGAGGGACTTGAACCTTTTGAGCATGGAGGGGAGCAGGGGAGCAGCCTGAGGGGGGATCTGATCACTGCTGCTCAATACTTCAAGGCTGGGTGGTGGGAGGGTGAAACCAGGCTGTGTTCAGTAGTGCCCAGTGACAGGAGAAGGGCAAAGGGGCACAAACTTGACTGTCAGAAGTTCCATCTGAACACGAGGAAGAACTTCTGTAATTGAAGGGTGATGGAACACTGCAGCAGGCTGCCCAGGGGGATGGAGTCTCCATCTCTGGAGACATTCAAAGCCCACCCAGGTGCCATCCTGTGTAAACTTCTGTGGGTGAACCTGCTCTAGCAGGGGGGTGGACTCAATCTCCAGAGGTCCCTTCCAACTCCACTATTCTGTGATTTGAATCCAGGTGGTTCCCAAGCAAATGCACCCAGTTCTTTATGACCCACTGGGTGCAAACAACCTCCTTAGTGGGACATGGGGGTATTTTTCTGCCCCCATTGTCTCACAGGAGCCTTGAGGCTTGTCTGAGGTTAGTTGGGAAGAGAAGGGCAGGGCTGGATGCTGGGAGAAGTCTTTTCAACACCATGCATGGTTCTCATCTTCCCAGCTCAGCCATGAGTGTAGTTTTTGCTCCTGCAAGATTTCTCAGGGTGGTATTTCCTATGGACCCCTCCAACTTGTGCTGAGCACACACTTGGGGCCCTCATCACAAGCATACCCTGTTGGCTTTGGTGCTCAAGATGACTGCAGTGAGGTCTACAAGCACAGGACACAGCTGGGGCTGGATGGAAGCTCAGCTTCACTCTCTGGTGTGCACAGCTCTGCCTCTGCCTCCTGAGCCACTGGTGGCTGTGCACCCTCTGAGCCTGAGCAGGAAGATCACAGCAGCAGAGAATGGTTAGGGTTAGAAGGGACCTCTAAAGGTCACAGAATCACCAACAAGGGTTGGAAAAGACCTTCAAGGTCAATACCACCAAGTCCAGCACCGCTGTGTTACCACTAAACCATGGCCCTCAGCACACATGACACAGCTTTGAGACCCTCCAGGCATGGGGACTGCACCACTGCTCTGGACAGCCTGGGATAGGCCTTGAGAACTCTCTGGGAGAAGAAACTACTCATGGCCAACCTAAATCTCCCCTGGGGCAACCTGAGGCCATTTTGCCTCCTTCTATCACTTGTTTCATGGAAGAAGAGACCAACTCCACCTCACTCCAACCTCCTACCAGGGACCTGTAGAGAGCAATGAGGTCTCCTCTCAGTCTTCACTTCTCCAGGAGAACACCTCCGGCTCCCACAGCCACTCTCAGAAGATGTGCTCTAGATCCTAGGTCATCCAGACCAACTCCTCTGCAGTGAGCAGGGACATCCAACCAGAGCAAGTTGCTCAGAGCCTCACCCAGCCTGACCTGGAATGTTTCCAGGATTGGGTCATGCCCAGGACCTCTTCTGCCCCAGTGATGGCCACCTTACCTGAGCACACCACACCAGCATCTTCCCCATGGTGGCAGCTGATGGCTTCCTCCATCCTGGACGGGCACTGAAAGAGGTTTTCTTCTGCCCCTGTGCACTCAACATCACTCAGCCAGATCTGGTGGGGACCAGGCCCAAAGTAGGCCGAGCCTGGAGCTGAGATGGCTTCTCCACAGCCCAGCTGCTGACACACCACTTCTGCATCACTCAGGTCCCACCCGTGGTCACACACAGTCCCCCACTGCTGGTTGTGGAGCAGCTCAACCCTCCCGGAGCAAGGGCTGGAGCCATTCAGCAGCCTGACCTCAGGAGGCTCTGAAAGGGAAGGACAGGAGAGAGGCTTAGCTGGTCCTGGAATGATGAAGGACATGAGGAAGTCAAACATGGATCAGTTTCTTGCCCACGTGTTGGAAGATGGCTCCTCAAAGAGTGGCCACCCAGAAGGGGATGTGGAGATTGTCACCAGTGGCATCTGATCCCATTTCTGGTGCCCTCGGGCATCCAGGAAACCCAGGAGGAGGTGGCTGTGCCCTGGGGTTGAACGGCAGCCCCAGGCCCAGCTGGAGTGGGGGCAGGAGGCCAGGACATTGCAAAGTGCCTCTAGATGCTGCTGTCAGAACCATGGAACTGCTGAGCTTGGAGGAGACCTTAGATCATCAAGTCCAAGCACTGCTGCTAAGCCACTGCCACTGCACCACATCCATGTCCTGGCAATGCAGCCACACAAGGTGGACCCAAGGGAGGGGGGAGGGTCAAGGGGCTTGATGCTGTGGTGCCACCACGAGTGGAAAGGACACAGCAGAAGGGGCTGAGGGACCAGCCAGGGGATTATAGGGAAGAGCAAGGAGTAGGTGAGGATGGACACTTGTTAGCCTGGGAGAAGGGCCTCATGGTGGCCAAAGGGAGATGGAGCTCTCAGTCAGCCTCCAATTGGTTCCTGTAGGAGCAAGAGGCTCAACGTGAGCAGAGCAGAGGAGGGTCTCAAGCAGGTGGCCCACTGACACCAAGCTGTGTGCTGTGGTCAGTCTGCTGGAGAGATCCATCCAGAGGGATCTGGACAGGATGGAGAGGTGGACCCAAGCCAATCTCATGAAGGTCAACAAGGCCAAGGGCAAGGTCCTGCACCTGGGTTGGGGCAATCCCAACAACAAAGCCAGGCTGGGTGAGGAGTGGGATGAGAGGAGGAGGAGGAAGACTTAAGGGTGCTGGATGCTGAGGAGCAAAACATGAGCCAGCCATAGGCACTGCCAGCCCAAAGACCCACCCACAGCCTGGGCTGCAGCAGGACATGTGTGGTCAGCAGGTCCAGGGAGGAGATTCTGCCTCTCTGCTCTGCTGAGACCTCACCTGCAGCACTGCCTCCAACTCCAGAACCTCCAGCACAAGAAGGACCTGGAGCTGCTGGAAGGAGCCCAGAGGAGGCCACAAAGATGATAAGAAGGCTGAAAAACCTCCTCTATGGTAACAGGCTTGGGGAGTTCAGACTAGAGAAGGTTCCAGGGAGGCCTTAGAGCAGCCTTCCAGTACCTGAAGGAGCTCCACAAGTGCTGGGGAGGGACTTTTTCTAAGCTCCTGTGGTGACAGGATGGGGAGCAATGGGTGGAAACTGGAGTAGGGCAAATGGAGACCAGAGAAGAAGAAATTCTTTCCAGTGAGGGTGGTGAGACACTGGCACAGGTTGCCCAGCGAGGCTGCGGATGCTCTCTCCTTAGAGATGTTCAAGACCAGGCTGGATGAGGCCTTGAGCAACCTGGGCTGGTGGGAAGTGTCCCTGCCCATGGCAGAGGGGGTTGGAACTGGATGAGCTTTGAGGTTCCTTCCAATTGAGGCCATTCTAGGAGTCTCCACTCAGTTACCCACACACCAAGGTTGCTCCTTCCAGAGCTGCAGCAGAGTGGGGCAGGGGGTGGCTTACCCAGGCACACCACACTGGCATCTTCTCCATGGTTGCAGTTACTCTCTCCCCATGGCCTGGCCCTGCAGTCAGTGAGGGCAACCTCAGTGCCCGTGCAGTTGACATTGTCCAGCCAGATGGGATCATGCCCCATGCCAAAGTGAGCCTTGGTGGGGGCAGCTATGGCCCTGCCACAGCCCAGCTGCTGGCAAACCACTGCTGCATCGGCCAGGTCCCAGTAGTCATCACAGACACTCCCCCAGTGCTGGTTGTGCAGGACCTCAACCCTCCCGGAGCAGTGGTGGGAGCCATTCAGCAGCCTGACCTCAGGAGGTTCTGAAAGGGAAGGGGGAGGAGAGAGGACATCTAAGGATGGTGGATATGAAGGCAGCAAGTGCTGGGTGTGAGCAGGGAGGATGGGAGGCAGCAAGTGCTGGGTGTGAGCAGGGAGAATGGGAGGCAGCAAGTGCTGGGTGTGAGCAGGGAGGGTTCAAGGCAGCAAGTGCTGGGTGTGAGCAGGCAGGGTTCAAGGCAGCAAGTGCTGGGTGTGAGCAGGGAGGGTTCAAGGCATCAAGTGATGGGTGTGAGCAGGGAGGGTTCAAGGCAGCAAGTGCTGGGTGTGAGCAGGCAGGGTTCAAGGCAGCAAGTGCTGGGTGTGAGCAGGGAGGGTTCAAGGCATCAAGTGATGGGTGTGAGCAGGGAGGGTTCAAGGCAGCAAGTGCTGGGTGTGAGCAGGGAGGATGGGAGGCAGCAAGTGCTGGGTGTGAGCAGGGAGGATGGGAGGCAGCAAGTGCTGGGTGTGAGCAGGGAGGGTTCGAGGCAGCAAGTGCTGGGTGTGAGCAGGGAGGGTTCGAGGCAGCAAGTGCTGGGTGTGAGCAGGGAGGGTTCAAGGCATCAAGTGATGGGTGTGAGCAGGGAGGGTTCAAGGCAGCAAGTGCTGGGTGTGAGCAGGGAGGATGGGAGGCAGCAAGTGCTGGGTGTGAGCAGGGAGGATGGGAGGCAGCAAGTGCTGGGTGTGAGCAGGGAGGGTTCAAGGCAGCAAGTGCTGGATGTGAGCAGGGAGGATGAGAGGCAGCAAGTGCTGGGTGTGAGCAGGGAGGATGAGAGGCAGCAAGTGCTGGGTGTGAGCAGGGAGGATGGGAGGCAGCAAGTGCTGGGTGTGAGCAGGGAGGATGAATCTCCACTGCTCAGTGTTTTCACAAAGAGATTTGAGGATTCTCCTGTGGAAAGAGCTTCACCAAGGGAGCAGCAGCCTGGGCTAGTGGGAGCTGTCCCTGCCCATGGCAGGGTAGTTGGAACTGGATGATCTTCGAGGTCCCTTCCAACCCAGCCCATTTTAGGATCCTGTGAAAGGTGGTCCTGGAGCTCCTGCAGCGTTGGCACCTCACAGAATGGTAGGAGCTGGAAGGGACCTCTGGAGATGACTCAACCCAACCTCCCTGCCAAGGCAGGGCCACCTAAAACATCGTGACAGGAGAGCAGGGGCAGGAGGGTGACCTCAGCAGCAGCAGAAAGGCACTTACCTGAGCACACCAGGCCAGCATCTTCTCCGTGGTGGCAGCTGTGGACTCCTCTTGGCTCAGCCCTGCACTGGGAGAGGGCAGACTCGGTGCCATTGCAGCTGACATTAGACAGCCAGATGGGGCCATGGCCCTGGCCAAAGCTGGACAAGCCCAGCACTGCCAGTGCCGTGCCACAGCCCAGCTGCCTGCAGACCACCTCTGCATCGTTCCTGTCCCAGCCCCGGTGGCACACAGTGCCCCACTGCTGCTGCTGCAGAACCTCCACCCTCCCGGCGCAGCGGTGTGGGCCACCAGCCAAGCGAACAGCCATGGGGTCTGCAACGAAGGACACCAAGAAGCCATCAGGGAGGGCTGGGGCCTGCACATGGCAGCTCACACAGGACTGTGGCCCCCTCTAGTCTTGGCTCCCTGCTGTGACACCACCGTGGAAGAGGGATTCCCACGGGAGCCAGCAGGGTCACTCACACCATGGAGATCAGAGTCCCTGTGCTTGGAAGAGACCTTGCAGATCATCCACTCCAACCAGTCTCAGACTCTGCCCAGGCTGGGGCTAAGCCATGGCCCTCAGCACCACATCTCTGCAGCTGTCAAACCCCTCCAGGGACAGGGATTCAGCCACCTCCCTGGGCAGCCTGGTCCAGGCTTTGAGAACCCTGCCACTGTTTTCTTCTTATGCCCAACCCAAATCTGTGCTGGTGCAACTTGAGGCCATCTCCTCTTGTCTCCTCACTTACTCCTTGGGAGAAAAGCCCAACCCCCACCTCTCTCCAACCCCCTTTCAGGGAGCTGTAGAGAGCAATGAGGCCTCTCCTCAGCCTCCTCTTCCCTAGACTGAACACCCCCAGGCTCCCTCAGCTGCTCCTCCCCAGTCCTGTTCTCCAGACCCTCCCCCAGCTTCTTTGCCCTTGTCTGAACCTGCTCAGCCCCTCAGTATCTTTCTTGGAACGAGATGCTCAGGGGTTGTCCATGTGGGGTGAAAATGAGCCCCAGCTCAGGGGTCCCTTGCCCTCATTATTGTCATCACTATTTAGTAGCCTCCTTAATGTCAGGGGAATTATTGCCATGCCCTTGGGCAAAGCAAGCCAGGGCTGGGTGGTGGCACAGATGGTGGCACAGGAAGAATGCAGTGGGGAGGGTCACCTGAGCACACCACGCTGGCATCTTCTCCATGGTGGCAGCTGTGGATGCCCCAGTCCTGGACCCTGCACTCAGTCAGGGCAGCCTCTGTGCCCTGGCAGCTGATGGTCTCCAGCCAGATGGGGTCATGTCCTCTGCCAAACGTGGCCCCGCCGGGAGCAGAGATGGGAGCACCACAGCCCAGCTGCCTGCACACAACTTGGGCATCCTCCATGTCCCAGCTGTTGTCACAGACAGATCCCCACTGCTGGTCGTGAAGCACCTCCAGGCGTCCGGCACAGTGGCTTGGACCATTCACCAACCGCAGCTCTGGGGGCTCTGGGGGCAGAAGGAGACAAATGAGTCAATGAGGGCCTGGTGCCCAGGGGGCCTGCAAAGATCTGCTGCTGCTGGCCATGACGTGGAGAGGAGGAAATGGGCTCAAGTTGTGCCGAGGGAGGTTCAGGTTGGACATGAGACCAATTTCTTCCCAAAATGGGTTCCCAGCACCTGGACTGCCCAGGGAGGTGGTGGAGTCATCGTCCCTGGAGGTGTGGATGTGGTGCTGAGGGACATGAGTTAGTGGCAGTGGCTCAGCAGCAGAGGCATGGTTGTGTGCTCCAGGGGCATGGTTGGACTGGAGGATGTCAAAGGTCTCTTCCAGCCTCAACAGTTCCATGACCTGCAACCCTCAGCCTGCCTCCCCCACCAGCACTTCAGCTGCTCACAGCAGAAAAGATGTGGATGGATTCAGGAGAAGGTAAAAGCACTCTGAGGTGCCTCACAGAGAAGGTTTCCAGTGGGGAATGCCAAGGAGTCTCTAAACCATGATCATGCTTCAGAGGTCTGCCAGAGTGCCCACACCTCCCTTGGAGAACTCATCCAGGAGGAAAGCCTCAAGAAGCCTCCACTTGGATGAAGGCTGTGATTGGCTTGGGTCCATCGAGGACAAAGAGCCCTCCCATGCTGCTGCTCTGCTTGCTCTGCTCTGCCTCAGCCCTTGGCCTCCAAGGGTCCCTCCCAACCCAAGGCACTCTGTGATTCTTTGCAAGCACTCCCTGAAATCACCCAGGGTTTGCCTTCTGCTTAAGCCAGGGCTGGAATCTCATCACCAGCTGGAGGGCTGGGGGGGAATATCCTTCCACCTTGGGCTGCCTCTAGAGATGCACAAGTGCGGGACAGGAAGCTGGAGGAGCCTGCAGCCACCCATGGCAAATAGCAAGGGCCAAACACCTCTGACCACAGGCTCTAACATCCTGAGCAGGTGAGCATGATGGAGGTGGCAAACCAGCTAAGAAGTGACCTCCTCAGGTGTCAGAGGACAGCCACAGAGGGACAGAAGCACATCCAGATGGTCATTGTCATGATGCCTATGGAGCAGAGCTTCTTCACCTCCCAACCTCTGGTGCTTGTTGCTCCCCACAGCGCTGCCCCCAAAGAGAACAGGGAGGGCAGAAGGAAGTCACAGAATGAATCAGAGAATGGCTTAGGTTGGAAGGGAGCTCAAAAGCTCAGCCAGTTCCAACCCCTGCCATAGGCAGGGACACCTCCCACTAGAACAGGTCACTCAAGGCCTCATCCAGCCTGGCCTTGAACACCTCCAGGGAGGGAGCAGCCACAATCTCCCTGGGAAACCTGTGCCAGTGTCTCCCCACCCTCACTGCCAAGAACATCTCCCTAACATCCAGTTTCAATCTCCCCTCTGCCAGTTCAAATCCATTCCTCCTCCTCCTGCCATCACCAGACCTTGTCAATAGTCCCTCCCCAGCCCTCCTGCAGCCCTCTTCAGATTCTGGAAGGCCACTCCAAGGTCTCCTGGAAGCCTTCTCCTCTCCAGGCTGCAGAGCCCAAACTCTCTCAGCCTGTCCTTGTAGCAGAGCTGCTGCAGCCCTCTGAGCGTCTTGGTGACCTCCTCTGGACTGGCTCCAGCAGTTCCATGTCCTGCTTGTGTTGGGGGCTCCAGAACTGCACACAGGGCTCCAGGTAGGGTCTCAGGAGAGCACAGCAAAGGGGCAGAATCCCCTCCCTTCCCTGCTGGCCTGTGGTGGAGGGCCTGCAAGGCCCGAATAGAGGCCTCTATATGCCTGGACATGTTTTTCTGCCAGGACCCCTGGTAGTAAATAGGGTTGTGTAACACACACACACACATCCCATGTACCCCTGGGGTCCGCCCAGGTGATGCCCATATTTGGGAGAGTCCAGGCAAACAGCTCCTACCTATTAAGGTAAGGTTTGGCTTACTGCCAACCTGATTGGTCACTTTGGATGGCCAAAGGGTCATGAATCTCAGCCCACAGTCTATAAAGAGGGGTGCAAAGGTGCACCACGTGTTCAGACTCAGCTCTCGCCAGATCCGTTCAGATTCAGCTCTCTGACCCTGCCTGCAGTGCAGCTCAGCTCTCTGATCCACATTGCAGCTCCTGCTGCCCTGACTCACTTGCAGAGCCCAGACACAGAGTCTGGCCCTCACATGCAGTTCACTGAGGCTCAGACCTCTTGCATTGATTTCAATTCACAGTTAACCTCTCTGCATACCTTAGAAGCAGACCACATTCAAGCCTGCACCCATGTATATGTATATGGGGAGCCAATAGCTCCCTAAGCCTAGAGCCAGCCATGCATACCAGCCAGCTGCCTTGATTTATCCACGGAGCTCAGTCTCCCAGCAGCCTGGCACACACTGCATGCCCGCTGCTTTAGCCTGGAGAGAACCAGGTGCAGACCTCTGGATTGTCTGCAAACCTACACACACAGCCTGCTAGCTGTGAAAGGACCATGCCAGAAACTGCACGGACACCCTTCTCCTGCTCCTGGAATCCTGCCAGCTGATCAGCCCTGGACACGCAGCATCCAGAAGCAACAGCATCGAGGCAGAGACCATCCCATGCCAGGAGAACAAAAGGTCAGAGAAACCTGTTTACCCCAGAGACTGGGAAGATTTATCATCCCCCCTCAAGCCGGGAGGATTCACCTAGTTTCCTTCTCAAGCCGGGAAGATTCCAGCCCCTGGAAGTCCAGACACTGGGCACAGGCTGTGACACAACCCCGGGAGGGTGATCAATAATTAACAGCAAGACATCTAAGTAAGCTTCAATTCTTCTGTAATATAAGTCACCTGTGCCTTAGAGCAGAGAGCTTCAGCCCCTGCTGGGCAAGTAGCATAGTCCCAGGTGGCACTAAGCCAAAGGGAATTTCTCTCTCTGCATATAGTTGATATTTTTCCAGTTATTGACCCAATCCCTGTCTATATCATATCCTAATTGTGTTCATAAACTTGCACAGAGAACTGGACATTATTAAGCAGTGGTTGGGGGTGGCAAGAGTTTGTAAATATTAACTTTAATAAATATATATTTTATATAAAATTAATACCACCTCAAATTAATTTCTCACCTCTGCCAAATAGGGGAGGCACAGAGAAACCCCCTCCGTAACATGGCCACAGCTAGAGGCAGAAGTACCTACAGAAAACCTTCTCCTTGAAGCCATCAGTTGGAGCAGGCTCACCTGAGCAGACGACTCCTGCATCTTCACTGTGGTTGCAGTTGTGCTGTCCCCAGGGCTTGAAGCTGCATTCGGTGATGGAACCTTCGGTGCCAGTGCAGATGACTTCATCCAGCCAGATAGGCCCTTGGCCTCGCCCAAAGAAAGCCCTGCCAGGGGCTGACACGGCCATGCCGCAGCCCAGCTGCCAGCAGATCACCTCAGCACTGCTCAGGTCCCAGCTGTCGTCACACACTGTCCCCCACTGCTGCTGGTGGTGGACCTCGACTCGCCCCGAGCAGCGGCTGGAGCCATTCACCAGCCGCACCTGGGCTGGGTCTGCAGAGGCAAGAGCCAAAACCCTCTGAATGCCACTGGAGAGGTGACAGAAGCACCTCAGAACCTCTCAGCTGGAGGGTGAGGAGGTGGCCCAGCCAAAATGAGAAGCGCAGGCTCCCCTCAGGAGCTCATCATTCTTCCTGGCAGCTGGCATCTGGGTGGGGATCCTCTCTGCAGCCCCTTCCCCAGCACACCCCCACCCACCAGGACCCCCTCCTGCCTCGGGTGGCAGGGTTGCAATGGGGACATCTCCACCTGGGACCACTGCCAAGGTCTTTTCTCTGGCCTCAGAAAAGGGGCTGGGAGCAGCAGCCAGCAGCTACCTGTGCATTCCACACCAGCGTCTTCTCCGTGGTGGCAGTTGTGGCTTCCCCAGGCCTTGGCCTGGCACAGAGCGATGGCAGCCTCGGTCCCCTCACAGCTCACTTCGTCCAACCAGATGGGCCCTGAGCCCTGCCCAAAGGTGGCTGCAGCTGGAGCTGACAGAGCTGAGCCACAGCCAACCTCCTGGCACACCACCTGGGCGTCCGCAAGTCCCCAGTGGTCATCGCAGACGGTGCCCCACTGGGCCTGGTGGAGAACCTCAACTCTGCCAGAGCAGTAGCTGGAGCCATTCACCAGCCTGGTCCGGGCCAAACCTGGAGCTGCTGCCCCTGCAAACGCCCCCGGCGGTGCCGGCAAATGGTCAAGGTCTTTGCTGGGCACCTCGTGGTGCTGAGCAGCAAAGTCTCCTGTCCAGCCAGGCCAGATGGTGCCCATGAGGAGCTTCATCCCCACGAAGCCACAGGGTGGTTGGGCTGAGCAATGGGCACAGAGCTGCAGCCTCAAGGGCAGGAGGTGTGGAGAGGTTTGGGATTGGAGCAGAAGAGCATCTGGGAACTGCCTGGATGGTGTGGAGAGGTGAAAGGGGAGAGAAGAGGAGGAGGGAGGGGAGAGGGGGAGAGGAGATGATGGAAGAGGAGGGGAGAGGAGGGGAGAGGAGAGAAGAGGGGGAGAGGGAGAAAGAGGAGAGAGGGGGAAAGAGGGGAAGAGAGAGGGAGAGGGGGAGAGGAGGAGAGGAAGGGAGAGAAGGGGAGAGGGGGAAGGAGAGGAGGGGGAGGGGAGAGGGGGAGAGGTCCTCAGCACACAGTGGATGGATTTTGGCACCCTGCAGGCACCAGATCCAGCTGCAAGCTGAAGGTCCAGATGTGAGCTCCATCTGGCAGCTGAGTGCCCACAGCCACTGCGCAGCCAAAGCTCACCTGGGAAGCAGCGAGGGGCAACCAACCAACCAGGAGTGGCCACCAATCCACAGCAAGGGGCAACCACTCCACAGGAAGGGGCATCCAGTGAGAAGCAAGGGGCAACCAGTCAATGAAGAGTGGCTACCAGTCAACAACAAAAGGACAACCAGACAGCAAGAAGAGGCGACTACTCAACAACAAAAAGGCAACCACTCAACACCAGGGGACTACTAATCAGCAGCAAAGGGCAACCACTCAAAAGCAAAGGGCAAGCAGCCAACAAGAAGGGGGTAAGCAGACAATGAAGAAGGGGCAAGCAGCCAACAAGAAGGGGCAAGCAGTCCCCAGCAAGGGGGAGTGGCAGCCACGCTGGGTGCCAGCCCCTTACCTGAGCACACGACGCTGGCATCTTCTCCGTGCCCACAGTTGTGGGCTCCCCAGGGCCGCGCCCGGCACTGGCTCAGGGTGGCCTCGGTGCCAGTGCAGCGGACGTTGTCCAGCCAGATGGGGTCCTGCCCACGGCCGTAGCGTGCTCCACCCACGGCCGCCAGGGCTGCCCCACAGCCCAGCTGCCTGCAGACCACGTGGGCACCCCTCAGGTCCCAGTGGTCGTCGCAGACGGTGCCCCAGGTGCCATTGTGGAGCACCTCCAGCCGGCCTGTGCAGGGGTCGGGGCCGTTCACCAGCCGGACGTTGGCAGGGCCTGATACTGGCGATGGTGGAGAGCAAAGGGAAGATGTCAGGGGGCAGAAGAGACTTGGCAGCAGCTGGCAGCAGCTGGCAGCAGGCCCTGAGGCTGCTTGGCCAAGGACTTCCCCTCCCCCTCTGATAATAGAATCATAGAATCATAGAACCAAGCAGGCTGGCAGAGAGCTCCAAGCTCCTCCAGCCCAACCTCTCCCCCACCCCCATCCAACCAACCAGACCCTGGCACCAAGTGCCCCAGCCAGGATTGGCTTCAACACCTCCAGCCATGGGCACTGCACCACCTCCCTGGGCAGCCCATTCCAGTGCCAATCTCTGTCTCTGCCAACAGCTTCCTCCTAACCTCCAGCCTGAGCCTGCCCTGGCACAGCTCCAGGCTGTGTCCCCTTCTTCTGGCCCTGGCTGCCTGGCAGCAGAGCCCAACCCCAGCTGGACACAGCCTCCCTGCAGGCAGCTGCAGGCAGCAATCAGCTCTGCCCTCAGCCTGCTCTGGGCCAGGCTGCACCCCCCCAGCTCCCTCAGCCTCTCCTCACAGGGCTGTGCTCCAGGCCCCTCCCCAGCCTTGCTGCCCTTCTCCAAACACCTTCCAGCACCTCAACATCTCTCTGCAATGGAGGAGCCCACAACTGGGCACAGCACTGCAGGTGTGTCCTGAGCAGTGCTGAGCACAGGGGCACAAGAACCTCCCTGCTCCTGCTGCCCACACTGCTCCTGAGCCAGCCCAGGCTGCCCTTGGCCAGGGTACCAAAGCAGGAGTTGCTGGGTTGGGTTGCCCTGCTGGGAAGCAGCTCTGTGGGGAAGAGCAGAAGGGCCTGGGTGTAGGGGGGGGAGGGTAAGAAGTTCCTCCTGAGTCAGCAATGGGCCCTGGTGGCCAAGAGGGCCAAAGGTCTCCTGGGGTGGATGGAGAAGAGTGTGGACAGCAGGGCATGGGAGGTTCTCCTGCTCCTCTGCTCTGCCCTGGGGAGGCCACAGCTGGAGGACTGGGTCCAGTTCTGGGGTTTAGGAGGGACAGGGAAGTGCTGGAGAGACTCCAGGGCAGGCTGGGAAGATGCTGAGGGCCTGGAGCAGCTCTGTGAGGAGCAAAGGCTGAGCCCTGGGGCTGGCAGCCTGCACAAGAGCAGCCCCAGGGGGCACCTGAGCAGTGCTCAGCAAGAACTGAAGAGTGGGGGGCAGGAGGCTGGGGCCAGACTGCCCAGTGGTACCCAGGGACAGGGCAAGGGACAGGGGCACAAACTGGCACCCAGGAGGCTGCATAGGAACAGGAGGAGAAAGTTGTTTGGTGTGAGGGTGCTGGAGGCCTGGAGCAGGCTGCCAGAGGGGTTGTGGAGTCTCCTTCTCTGCAGAGCTGCCAACCCTCCCTGGGCATTGTGCTGCTGGGCAAGCTGCCATGGGTGCCCTGCTGGGGCAGAGGGGTTGGGCTGGATGCCCTCCAGAGCTCCAACACTGTGCTGGGCTCCTGGCTTTATGCTCAGGAGGACAGAGGGCAGCTGAGCCTCCAGCAGAATCCAGACCTCTCCAGCTGAGGCTGCAGCCCCTCGAAGCCAGGAGGGCCCAGAGCACCTGAGGACATTCTGCTCAGGGCTTTCCAAGTGCTTGACCCTGCTCAGGCTGCAGGAGTAGCTGCCCAAGGCACCAGCAGCTGCAAGGCTCTGGGTGGCAGTGACTTGGAGCAGAAGGCCCTGGGGGCTCTCCAACCCCCCCCAGATCTTTGCTGGCTGAGCAGCCTGGAGCCCAGGGCAAGGCAAGGAGCCAAGCCAAGGCCTGCAGACACTCCTGCTGTGGCTTCTGACCAGCCTGACCCAAGCACATCTCCACCAGGATCCTTCTCCACCCTGGGACCACTCCAGGTCAGGCTCTTCAGCAGCCTGCTCCAGGTGGAGATGTCTCTGCTGGCTGCAGGGGGCTTGGAAGGTCCTTCCCACCCAACCCATCCTGTGACAGGACTCTGTGATGTAATCAACCTCTGCTGGGGCTTTGGCCACCCAAGCTCCATAGCTCCCCAGCAGCACAGAGAGCTCAGCCCTGAAACCAGGGCTGGTGGTGACCTGCACAAGCATCTTACCCACGGGGGGTGACCTGCACATCCATGAGTGGTGACCTGCACAACCTTCTTAGCCACACTGGTGACCTACACAACCTTCTTAACCATGAGTGGTGTTCTACACAACCTTCTTAGCCACACTGGTGACCTGCACAACCTTCTTAGCCACAGGTGGTGACCTATCCAAGACCTCCATGGACAGTGGAGCTCTACATGAGCATCTTAACCACAGAGCCATGGCTGGGAGTGGTCTGCTCGAGCATCTTAGCCATGACATGTGGCCTACACAAGCACTGCACCATGGCACCTTGGGTGCTGCAGCTCCACACTGCACCATGGCACCCTGGGTGCTGCAGCTCCACACTGCACCATGGCACCCTGGGTGCTGCAGGTCCCCACAAACCCTTCAGGCCTTGGCAGCAGCCCCAGGAGCCAGCAGCAGGCTCCAAACGCAGCCTGCAGGCAGCAGCAGACAGAGGGCAGAAAGGCAGAGAAGCTCCAACACTCACCACAAAGCCCTGCCAGGACCAGCAGGACCTCTGCAGCTCCAAGTCCCAGGTGGATGGGGACTCTGTCACCCATAGGGTGCCCAGGTGACGGCAAAGGACTCCTGAGGAAGCTGCTGCCAGCCTGTCAGGGCTGCAGGAAGAAGGAGGCTTGGCAGAGGCTGGCACCAGCTCCACCATCAGCAGCTGGAGAAGAAAGAGCTCCAAGAGCCTGCTGAAGGCAGCTGGAAGAGGCCACTCCCTGCCCCCTGCCCTGGCTCCAGGCTGTCTGCCGCACTCGGTGGAGCCCAGGGGCCGAAGAGGAACCGAATCTCCTTCCAGCTTGACCCGGGGTGCCCAGCTGGCACCCACTGGCCACGGGGCCACCACCCCAGAGGACATCAGCTGCAGCTGCAGGGGTGGCAGGGGCTGGCTGCAGGCTCTTGGTCTTGCCCCAGCCAGGGCAGCAGCTCCTCCATGGGGTGGGCAACCCCAGGCCCCCTTTCCAGGGTGTCGAGTGGCCCCCTCTGAGTACGGGGGTGGCTCCTGTCCTGTGCCCATGGCAGTGCCCTCGGTGCCACAGCCCTGCAGGAGAGAGGACATCACCGGGGGGGGGGGGGGCCTGGAGGGGAGCTGGGGGTGGGGGACAAGGGAGATGGCTCAGGGGGGGGCCTGGGATACTGCCTGTTTCTGGCCCCACCCTGTACCCCAGCTCCTCCAGGGGCTCCTCCAGGGGCTCCTCCAGAGGCTACTCCAGGAGGTCCTGGAGGTGTCCTGGATGAGCTCCCAACCTGCCCTCATCAGTTCCAGCCTGACCTCTCTGCCCTCCCCCAACAGTTCCCTCCAAATCCCAATGCCCCAAGACCCCCAACCCCCCCCCCAAATTCACCCAACCCCTTTCTCCCCCCTCCCCCAACCTTCCCTAAGCCCTCAGCCCCCAAATCTCCATCAGCTCCCCAACTTCCTGCCCCCCCAGTTCCCTCAACACCCCCAAGCCCCCCAACCCTTCCCTGAGCCCCCAACCCCTCTGAACCTCCAGTCTCTGAGCCCCTAACCCTTCTGAGTCCCCCAACCCTTCCCTGAGCCCCCAACCCCTCTGAACCCCCCAGCCTCTGAGCCCATAACCTCTCTGAGCCCCCCAACCCTTCTCTGAGCCCCTAATCCTTCCCTGAACCCCTAACCCCTGAGCCTCCAAACTCTTCCCTGAGCCCCACAGCTCCAATCCTCCCAAATCTCTATCTGCCCCCCTCCCCCCCAACCTCCTGCCCCCAGATCCTTCAACCTCTAGTTGCTAGTTAGAGCCTAGCTGGGGTGTTTTGGTGGGAAGAATTAAACTATAGGCTGTGCAGAGAGCAGTGAGGATGTCTGCTTCACCCATAGGCTTGCTGAGATGTGTAAACAAAGACCCCAAACATATCACAGTTTGGTCTCTGGCTTTGGGCTGCACTTCTCTCTCTAACCTGCCATCTGTGACCAATCCTTCTGCTCCCTAATCCCCATGGCCAACTCTCCAAACTCACCTTGAACGTAAGCCTGGGACAAGGTAGAGGGGTGGGAAGAAGGTGGAAGGGTGGTAGAGAGCCCCTCCTGGGGGCTCAGGTTTCCAGGGCAGCTGTTGTGTTTCTGTGTTCCTTTTTGACTTGTGTATTTCTGTCTGCAGCTGTGTAAACATCTGCTTGGGCACTGTGCTAAGCTGCAAGGAGAAAGCTTCATTCTCATTTCCAGCTGGGCTGAGTCTGGGCTGGGTGATTTGCTTACGTGGGGGGGGGTGGGTAACACCCAAACCATCGAAGGGGGAAGAGGGAAAGGCATCCTATAAATTGTTACTGGGTTTATTAGCTGTAGTTGAGTCTCTGGGAGATTTGAACTAGAACTGAGACACTGCCTGGGTGCTGCAGCAGCACCTGTGGCACAGGCTGTGGCCAGGGCAACGCCACAGCTGCAGCCGCTTGGGCTGGAGGGGCTGGAGCCAGGCTCTGCTGGGTGATGCCCAGTGCCAGCACAAGGGGCAGTGGTGGAAGCTGAGGCAGAGGAAGCTTCATGGAAACATGAGGAGGATTTTTCCCCTGTGAGGGTGGCAGAGCCCTGGAGCAGGCTGCTCAGGGGGGTTGTGGAGTCTCCCTCTCTGGAGATGTTCAAAACCTGCCTGGACTCATTCCAGTGTCATCTGCTCTCGGTGATGCTGCTCTGGCAGGGAGGTTGGACTGGCTGAGCTCTGGAGGTCCCTTCCAGCCCCTGACCTTCTGTGAAAGCCACCCCTGGGGCACCATCAGCTTCCTCACGCTGCTGGATGGCAGAAGTTTGCCCTGCTGCTGAGGGGAAGCAGCTGAAAACAGGATCTTGTGACCTCCTTGCAGCCTCCAAACTTGCTTGCAGCTGCCAGGGAGAGGCAGGAGCTAAGGTCTGTTGTGGTTCTGAGCATCATGAAGTCTTCTCTTCATAGTGGCTGTGCAGGATGGGAGAAGCCATCAGGATCCTCCGGAGCACACTGGGCTTGACTGCTCCCAGTGGCCATGGTGGCAGCTCTGTGCTTGGGGTCTTTACAGATGGCTGAGACCTGCACAGAGTTGGTTTGGCTGGAAGAGGCCTTGAAGATCATTGAGACCAACTCTGACCCCAGCACTGCTTGGGCACCACTAAACCATGGCCCTCAGCACCACATCTCCACAACTTTGAAACCCCTCCAGGGATCAGGACTCTACCACTGCCCTGGGCAGCTTGGGCCAAGCCCAAATCAAACCTGGGCAACCTGAGGCTGTTGCCTCTTGTCCTGCACAGGGCAGCATTTCCATGGCTCAGCAACTGTCATCCTGTGCTCTCCCTTGGCCTTCACATCTCAGCACCTTCCCCTGACCAGAAGCATGCAACTTTTCTCCTCCTCCCTTTCAGTGATGCAGTTGCAAACTCGTCCAGCTAAAGGTCAGGAGGAGATCCCAGGGAGCAGCCTGAGCTGAGGACAACCACAACCCATCAGCCAGAAGAGGAATGGAGGAAGATGACCCCTGATGATCTTCTCCCTGTAGCCAGGCTGCAGGACCTCTCAGCACCAGCCCTGGACACCTGAGCTGTCACCAGCCCCAGAAACACTTCAGATGCCCCCCAGAGCTCCTTGGTGGTTCTGGATCTGGCACAGGCAGCCAAGCATCCCCAGCTGCTCCCACAGAGCCTCCAGCGCCAGCAGGGCTGGCAGCAGGGAGGGGATGGTGCTGGGGAGGAATCTGAGCCGTGCTCAGTGTCATGGTCACAACTGGAGGGTAGGGGAGGAGGATATGAAGCAAATCACTGCCTGCACAGACACTGACCCCTCACCCCTTCTTCTGCCTACCCTTGAGCATCCTCCACACTGACCATCCCCCAGGGGCCGCCCAAAGGAGTGTCCTCCCAGGGGCCCAGCACTGCAGTCACCCTCAGGAGAGACAGAAGTGGCTGTCCCTTGCAGAAGTCTCTCTGTTAGCAGAAGCCATTGGCATTTGTCACCCCCCAGAGGACCATGACTGGCAGCTCAGGAGGGGCAGCAGGACATGGACCCCCAAGGCCTAACCCTGGCCCTTTCTTGACACCTCCATGGGCTGTAAACACCACCAGAAGGATAGGGAGGCTGAGAGAGTCAAAGATACCAACCCAGGTGACTCTGGGTGCTGGGTGGCTCTGCCTGCACCACCACACTGCTGGCTGAAGCTCCTGTCCCACCTCTCAGCCCTCTGCCCTGACTGCCCTCAGTCCAGTATTCAAGGTGCATCAAACTGCAGCAACTCAGGGGTGTGTCCAGAGTGTCTATCCACGGAGGAGATGAAGAAGAGGATCTGCAGAGCCCTGAGATGACCACGGGAGGGAGGGTCCTGGAGCTGAACTTCTCTGAAGCATTGCTGGGAAAAGGCTGAAAAGGGAACTGTGGCTCCTGGGGAGGACACAACCCTGGGGCACAGCTTCAGGAAGGAGAAGGAGGAAAAGTTGACTCTGCAAAGCTGCTGCTTGCATCTCCACCCTCAGCAGGGTCATGACTGCGACCTCATGGGCAGAGAGCAGGACCAATGTGGTCAGTGGCCAGCACAGGATGTCCTCGTGGCCTAAGGCACAGCTGTCACATCTGCTCTGTTTCCATCTCAAGGGTCTGACAGCAGAGGTGCTCCAGGGCCCAGCTGTGGCATACCACAGGCCAGAGTCCCATGCTGGCTGCTGAGACACCTTTGGGAGACTGGAGAAAGAGGGAAGGATCCAGGCCTACTGAAGTCCTTCCACCACCGTCCAGGAGCAGCCTTTGGAGCATCTAGAGGTGTCCTGGGGCCTCTCAAACATGGGGAGGAAGACAAAGGTGGTGGTAGAGCAGAAACCTGGAGAAGGGGAAGTGGACAAGGAGGTGGAGAGAACAGTCATGGGATGGTGAGAGATGGAGCACACTGTAAAGGATTAACCCTCCCTGGGGGAGTGGTCTTCACCCTGACCCCAGATCCTCCTGACTGCTCCCCGGGGGCAGGTCTGAGCCCTACTCCACCTGTAGTGCTTAGCCCACTTCCATGTCCTGTCTAGCCCCTATAAAACAAAGGAGCTTCCTGGTTTGTGTGCTCTTGCCCTGCCTCCCTGGCTGCCAGCATCACCTTCCTCCTCCTGCTGCTCTTTGTTTTACCACATGGCCATCAGTCCAGGTGGAGAAAATCCACTGCCACCCATCTGGTCCTGTGTGTACTGTGTACCTTGTTCTTCCCTCCCCTATCCCTCTTTGTAGCTCCCCCACCTCAAACACCTTTCATTCATTAAAGTTTTCTCTATTACCTTCCAAATCAAAGTGAGGCTGTTTTATTTGGCTGTGGTTTACCTTTTCCTCTCTACATCTAATTCCTTTTCTTTGGAAAAAGGGGGAAGAGGGAAAGGCATCCCAAAAACTGTTATTGGTTCTATTAACTATATTTGAGTCTGGGAAGTTTAAACTAGAACTGAGACACACACTCAAGAGCCCAAGGTCTGGGTCTGGACAAAAGCCATTTTGGGGGTACACAGAAGTACCCAAGGCAAAGCAGAAGTCTCAGCTGCTGCCAGTCTGGGTGGGATCTGTGCGGAGATAAGGGAAGGACAAAGGTGTGGATCCAAAGATGGGAGAAGGAGAGGAGCAAGAAGAAATCTCATGGACAGGTCTCCCTTCCCAGGAAACAGCCTGGATTGCTTGTTGCGGAGGGAGTTTGTTTGGGTTAGGGGGAATGAAATGCGAGGCCGAATTGGAAAGCATTTAAAAGATTTATTATGACAAACACTAAGAATCTCCTTCCCCAAACTGATTTGTAACTGCCCCACGGAAGTTCTTTCTATGCAGTTGGGAATTAAATTACAGAATGACTATGTATAAGAAATCAGGAATTTAGCAACAGTTGGAAAGAATTTAGGAAGAGAGTCTGTAACTTGAGAGAGTTCCACTGGAAGGCTTTGAGAGATTATTCTGTCTTTAGATTAAGTTTTCTTAGTTACTCACAGTCCCTATTAAGTTCTGAAAGTCCTAAATATCGTGGATTGGGGCACGCTGCTTGAGCCACCGCGGCTCTGGGCCAAGCTGGGCATTGGCTTCTGAAGGCTGGCGAAGATCGGAGCGCTGCCGAGCCGGCTGTAGCTTCGATGCTGCAGTGCGAGTGCCGGGCTGTGCCGGGGGGGTGTGTGTGTGTGTGTGTGAGCGAGAGTAGCAAGCAAAAGGGGGGTGCTCAATTAAGGCAAATGCAGCATCTTTTATAGTATCCAGAAGAGATGGATCCAGCCAAACTCGGGCGAACATACGGGAACAATGCAGCTCGGTTCAAAGGTATGAGTAAGGCATACACAGGCTGTTCTTTACCAAAACAACCTGTGGCACCACCCTAGGGGTCAGCCCCCAGCAGGTGTGCGTAGGGTGCTCACGGTGTCTGAGAACCAAGGGCTCTTTCTCAAAACAGTGGCTCATGTTTACAGCTTTACACCCCTCTGCAGGAGAAATCTTCTCACAGCCTGTAACGGCCGTAGGCAGCTCCCAAGCAGATGGGTGATCGGGGCGGGGGGAAGTAAGGTTTCATTCCCGCCATTGATGGTCCTGTGAGCCACACTTCTGTATAAATGAGGGCTCTGCAAGAAGGCTTTGCAGCCCTTCACGACATTGCTGCTGGCCCACTGCCAAGTGAGGTCATCTTCTTCGTGCCCCCATTTGACCTTCAGATTCAGGGGATCAGCAGAAAAGTCAGGAGAGAGCCTGGGAAAGCAGCAGGAGCTCCAGGATGTGTGTGCTGGGCAAGTCCTGCTCAGTAGAGCCCAGCACCAACCTACATCCACACAGTGGAGGTGTGGCCCAGCACCATCAGCTGCACCAGATGTCTACTCGAGGCTTACTCAGACTTTAACACCAGGAGCTACCACTCAGAGAAATGCTTCCACAAGCCTTCAGCACTCCTACACACACACCACAGCCACAGGCCTTGTCTGGTCCTCCTTTGCAAGCCTCCTGCACGCTGCAGGAGTGGTTTTCACTCCTCATTTCTCCAAGGCTTTGGCCCCTTTGGGCTCTTCATGCTCCAGTGGGAACTGTGGTTTTGAAACTGGAGCAGAAGAGCTTTAGGTTGGATGTTAGGAAGGAGCTTTTGACTGGGAGGGTGGCAAGACACTGGAATAGGTTGCCCAGGGAAGCTGTGGACACTTCATCCCTGGAAAACCAGGCAGGATGAGGCCTTGAGCAACCTGCTCCAGTGGAGTTGTCCTGCTCATGGCAGGGGGTTGGAACGGAATGAGCTTCAAAGTCCCTTCCAACCCAACCCATTCTGTGGCTCTCTGCTCTCCTCCTGTCCCTTGGCAGGTGCTTGCCACACCCCATGCCACCCAGCTTCTCTTCTCCAGGTTGCCCAAACCTCTCAGGGCTCTCCAAGCCCTTCATCTTCTAAGCCCCTGGGACCCTGCACCCATCCCCCTGTTCCACCCCTGCCTTGCAGATCTTCAGGTTTTAACCTCACCACAGCCACTCTGTTTAGCACTGCTCAGTCCCCTTCTGCTGCTTCTTTAGCAACAGAGTTGGTCCTGCCAGCACATGGCAGAGTGGTTCATGGGGACCTGCTCCACCTAGGCTGGCATAAGCCATGGTGGATCCCACTGCTTCTTTCTAGGAGTAGACCTTCTCAAATCTCCTGCCAGTGTCCCCCTGCATGGTTGACACACAGCTCCATGCCCTCCATGCCGCTGTTCTCTGAGAGCTCCCTGGAGACTGATACTCAAGGACACAAAGAGAGCTTGTACAGCTTGGCCCCAGACTCTTGTCCCCCACCCCTCAGATATTTGTACACATTGATCAGATCTCCTCTCAGCCTTCTCCTCTCCAGACTAAACAGCCCCAGGGCTCCCAGTCTCTCTCCACAGGGAAGATGCTCAAGTCCCACAGTCATCCTCGTGGCTCTCTGCTGAACTGGGACATCTCAGCTGACTTCCAGATTCCTGCATGAGGCCTAAAGTGAGTCTGCTCCAAGAGCGAACCACTGCTTGAGTCTGCTCCAAGACAAAACCACAGCTCAAATCTCCTCCAAAAAAAAAACTACCACTCAGATCTTCTCCAAGAGGAAATTCCTCCTTGAGACTTCCCCAAGAGCAAACCACAGCTCAAATCTCCCAGAGCAAACCACCACTGAAGTCTTCTCCAAGGACAAGCCACTCCTGGAGCCTTAAAGACCATTTTTATTTTCACAAATGCACACAAAAATAACAGTTCAAGAGAGAAATTTTAGCTGTCCAGGTGCCAAATGCCTCCTGCAGGCAGCCCTGGGTCACTCCAGAATGACCACCCAAGCTGGGCATGGAGCTGGGTGGTGGATCCAGTGACCCAGCTCTGTGGAGATGAGGTGGTCTGGGGCCCTTGGTGAGAGAGAGCTGTGTGGCAGAGCTGCAGCACTGCAGTTTGGGCAGGGGCTGGTCACAAGCTCTGCTGAGCTCTCTTGTTCTTGGCATCTCCAGCAGGAGCCACCTTGGCTGCCACTTGCTCTTCCTCAGGCGTGGAGATGGAGGTGTAGGAGACCTGCAGCTCCTCCATACACATGAACCCTGCAGGCCAGGATGGGTCAGGTGGGTTTGCTCCTCAGGGCCTCAGCTCTCTCCTTTTTACCAAGGCCAGCTGGGGATGCTCACTCCATTGCAGACAGCTTTGGCTGGGCCAGCGATGGTGGCAGCACAGAGTGCGACAGCATCACCCCTGCGAGCACTCAGACATGAGGCCTGCTCTGCAGACACCACCCTGGAGCCAACCTCTGCTCCACACAGCACCCTTGAGCCAGAATTTGTTCCACACAGCACCCTTGAGCCAGCCTTTGCTCCACACACCACCCTCGAGCTAGCCTTTGCTCCACACACCACCCTTAAGCCTGCTTTTGCCCCACACCAGCACCTCTCCACACAACAGATGTCCAACAAGACAATGTCAGGATGTTCACCAGGGACAGCCCCAACCCCTCAACAGCACTTCCCAAGAATCTCCACCACAGCCCTACAACTTCAGGAGCAGATCCAAGTCCTGCTCAGTCCTCACCCCTCAGCTCAAAGGGAGGACATCCCTTGCCAACTGGGAGCTGGGAACCCCCAGAGCCATCCTGTGCTCAGAGCTCCTGGCTGATGGGCAGGCAGCACAGGCAGTGTCTGAGGAGGCTCCAAGGCTCATCCTACCTCTTGAGAGCATCCAGAACCAGAACCACAGAAGGTCAGGGGCTGGAAGTGACCTCCAAAGCTCATCCAGTCCAACCCCCCTGCCAGGGCAGGATCACCCAGAGGAAATCACACAGGCACACATCCAGGCAGGGTTTGAATATCTGCAGAGAGGGAGACTCCACAACTCCCCTGGGCACCGCCCGCTGCAGTCTTCTGTCACCCTCACAGGTTAAAAAATCCTCATGTTTCCATGAAGCTTCCTATGCCTCAACTTTGCCCTTTGTGCTGTTGTTGGGCATCACTGAGTAGTGCCTGGCTCGACTCCTGGCACTAACCTTTACATCTTTATAAACATCCATGAAGTCACTTCTCAGGCTCCTCCTCTCCTAGCAGCAGACCCCCAGATGCCTCAGGGTGTCCTCATAAGAGAGATGTTCCACTCCTGGCTCTGCACTGAAATCTTTCAAGCAGTTCTATGACCCTCTTGAACTGTGGGGCACAGAACTGGACACAGTACTCCAGATGCAGCCTCACAAAGGCAGAGTAAAGGGGCAGGAGAACCTCTCTGTGTGTACAGTTCTGGAGCTCTCAATGCAACAAAGGCATGGAACTGTTGGAGCGAGTTGAGAGGAGGCCACAAAGATGCTCAGAGGGCTGTAGCAGCTCTGCTATAATGACAGGCTGAGAGAGTTGGGCTCTTCAGCCAGGAGAAGAGAAGGCTTCAAGGAGATCTTGGATTGGCCTTCCAGTATCTGAAGGGAGCCTACAGGAAGGCTGGGGAGGGATTACTGACAAGGTCTTGTAATGACAGGACAAGGGGGGATGGGTTTAAACTTGAAGAGGGCACATTTAAATTGGATGTTAGGAAGAAGTGCTTCACAGTGAGGGTGGTGAGACACAGGAACAGGTTGCACAGGGAGGCTGTGGATGCTCCCTCCCTGAAAGTGTTCAAGGCCAGGTTGGATGAGGCCTTGAGCAACCTGTTCCATTGGGAGGTGTCCCTGCCTATGGCAGGGGCTTGGAACTGGATGACTCTTGAGGTCCCTTCCAACTTAACCCATTCCACAACTCTGAAACTCCCTCACAACCTACTAACCACAGCCCTTCTGATCCACCCCAGAACAGTACTGCCCCTCCTGGCCACCAGAGCACACTGCTGGCTCATGGTTGTTGCAGAGGGGAAAATTAATTAATGCAAGATGATCTTTTCCAAAATTAATGTTGTTTATTTTGGTATTCAGAACTCTGCCAACCCCAACCACTCATTTTAACAATATCTTGTTTCTTACACAGACATTGAAACATCCTCTGGATAATATCCAGACCTAGGAATAACCAGCAAAGCCTAGGAACATGAACTGAACTGGAAGAGAAGGTTCCCACAGTCCATATGGCACCTGCCCAGTAGATGGGCTCAAGGAGCTCTTTCAGCTCTATGGCAGAAGGCAATGGAGAATTACAAAGAGGTTTTTAAGCATTTACTCACAAATTATTATCACCCACTCAAGGGGGTAGCCACAGTCCAGACAGCGCCCAAATGCTCTCAGGGGACTCTGTCTTGTTGGATGTTGAGACTTGAATCTTCCTGGCTCCTGGGGACAGGATGCAGACAATCTCTGACCTTGTCTCCTGGCTTCTTCTGGACAATCTGTGTATGTGACCAGGAATTCTAAGCAGGTCCTTCAAGTGCAATAGCAGCATGGCTGAGCATAGCAGAGAAGCACAGCAAAGAGCAGGGAAGCAAAGCAGGTTGCTCACCTGCCTATCTCCTTTTGTCAATGTGAGCAGAGATTAATTGCCCTTTGGACACAGAACAGCCAATCAGGATGGCAGTTAGCCAAACCATATCCTATTAGGCAAAGCCACAGGCTCACTTTTACCCAATTTGGGCAAAGCACAGGCCTTGCACTAGGCAGGCACAAGCCAAGTGTGCACCTTACACCACAGGACCCTGGGCAGGCCAGACACAGTGGCTCCAGGTTCTTTTGTGTCTGTTTCCCGTGCTTGCCACTCTGGTGGAGCAAAAAAACATGTCTAGGCAAGGCAGGACATGTATAAGCCACAAGAGCACATTGCTGGCTCATGGTGTCAAAGGGAAAGGGGAAGAGTGGTCAGAAAGAGGAGCAAGGGATGGGTGGAGGTCACAGCAGGAAAGGAAACTCCTTCCAGCACCAGCACCAGCCCCAGGCAGAAGCAAACTTCCTGCCCCAGCTCTGCTGATGTGGCTGCTTTGAACACAGCTGGTTTCCAACCACACTCCTTCTGCAGACTCTGGTGTCCTCTTCACCAGCAGCAGAACTCACCTAGGGGGTTGTTAGAAGCTTCTGCTTCGCATCTACTGCTGCCGTCGCTTGGTCTTGTACAGAAAAGCCCCAAGGATCAGTGCCAAGGCTGCAAGGATGACTGGGAGCAGCAGAGGGAGCAGTGGGAGAGGCTGTGGGGGTGTAAGAGAGCCTGTGGGGAGAAAGAAAACATCTCCTCACCCAGAGCTGAGGTGCAGAAATCCCCTGAAGATGAGGAGGAACTTCTTGAACCTAGGGGTGCTGGAGCCCTGGAGCAGGCTGCCCAGAGAGGTGGTGGAGTCTCTGTCTCTGCAGACATTCAAACCTTGCCTGGATGTCTTCCTGTGTCACCTTCTCTAGGTGACACTGCCTTTACAGAGGGGTTTGAACTTAGTGATCTCCAGAGCTGCCTTCCAACCCCTATCATTCTGTCACTCTGCTGCAAGACACCTCCAAGATCATCAACTCCAAGCACCAACCCAACACCACCATGCCCACTAAACCATGGCCCCAGGGGCCACACATTGTTTGGACACCTCCAGGATGCTGACTCCACCACCTCCCTCTTCAGGAGATGAAAGGACATCACGAGGACATGAGGAAACAGGCACAGGGTACAGCCTGGCACACTCCCATTGGGTAGCACAAAATGCTCCTTCCCCCCATGAGGATGCTCAAATATCAGAGCAGAGGTGAGAAAGGTGTTGGGATCTCCATGCTCGGGGATTGGCACAGCTCCACTGGACAGGGCCAGGAACAACAGGGTCTAGAGTAAGACCAGAGGTCTCCAGAGATCCTTTCCAACCTGCACTCTTTTATGGCCACCATTCAGCAAAGGAGATACAGAGTAAAGCTCCTGCTAAGACTCTGACACCGCCAGGCACAGACCCCTTGGTGCTGCAGCACCTTTGGCTTGCTTGTGGCCACTCAAGGCCCACATCCATGCACCATCTGCTGCATCACAACAGCTCCTTCTGCCTGCACAGACCCACATCCAAATGGTGCCCTCTGCAAACCTCATCCCATGGTTGTCTCTCTACTCAGAGAAGCCACAGGGAGAGGGTAAGGCAGAGGTGTACCAGGGATGTACCACCAAGGGGACTGGGGAGGCCTCATCTGCAGCACTGCCCAGTTTGGGGCTCCCCAGGACAGGGAACTGCTTTGGAAGGCAGAGCAAAGGGCTGGAGAGATGCTGAGGGCACTGGGACATCTCTGGAGAGGAAAGGCTGAGGGACTTGAACCTTTTGAGCATGGAGGGGAGCAGCCTGAGGGGGGATCTGATCACTGCTGCTCAATACTTCAAGGCTGGGTGGCGGGAGGGTGAAACCAGGCTGTGTTCAGTGGTGCCCAGAGACAGGAGAAGGGCAAAGGGGCACAAACTTGACTGTCAGAAGTTCCATCTGAACATGAGGAAGAACTTCTGTAATTGAAGGGTGATGGAACACTGCAGCAGGCTGCCCAGGGGGATGGAGTCTCCATCTCTGGAGACATTCAAAGCCCACCCAGGTGCCATCCTGTGTAACCTTCTCTAGGTGAACCTGCTCTAGCAGGGGGGTGGACTCAATCTCCAGAGGTCCCTTCCAACTCCACTACTCTGTGATTTGAGTCCAGGTGTTCCCAAGCAAATGCATCCAGCTCTTGATGACCCACTGGGTGCAAACAACCTTGAGAACTCTCTGGGAGAAGAAACTATTCCTCGTGGCCAGCCTAAACCTCCCCTGGGGCAACCTGAGGCCATTTTGCCTCCTTCTATCACTTGTTTCATGGAAGAAGAGACCAACCCCACCTCACTCCAACCTCCTGCCAGGGACCTGTAGAGAGCAATGAGGTCTCCTCTCAGTCTTCACTTCTCCAGGAGAACACCTCTGGCTCCCACAGCCACTCTCAGAAGATGTGCTCTAGATCCTAGGTCATCCAGACCAACTCCTCTGCAGTGAGCAGGGACATCCAACTAGAGCAAGTTGCTCAGAGCCTCACCCAGCCTGACCTGGAATGTTTCCAGGATTGGGTCATGCCCAGGACCTCTTCTGCCCCAGTGATGGCCACGTTACCTGAGCACACCACACCAGCATCTTCCCCATGGTGGCAGCTGATGGCTTCCTCCATCCTGGACGGGCACTCAAAGAGGTTTTCTTCTGCCCCTGTGCACTCAACCTCACTCAGTCAGATCTGGTGGGCACCAGGCCCAAAGTAGGCCGAGCTTGGAGCTGAGATGGCTTCTCCACAGCCCAGCTGCTGACACACCACTTCTGCATCACTCAGGTCCCACCTGTGGTCACACACAGTCCCCCACTGCTGGTTGTGGCGCAGCTCAACCCTCCCGGAGCAAGGGCTGGAGCCATTCAGCAGCCTGACCTCAGGAGGCTCTGAAAGGGAAGGACAGGAGAGAGGCTTAGCTGGTCCTGGAATGATGAAGGACATGAGGAAGTCAAACATGGATCAGTTTCTTGCCCACGTGTTGGAAGATGGCTCCTCAAAGAGTGGCCACCCACAAGGGGATGTGGAGATTGTCACCAGGGGCATCTGATCCCATTTCTGGTGCCCTCGGGCATCCAAGAAACCCAGGAGGAGGTGGCTGTGCCCTGGGGTTGAACGGCAACCCCAGGCCCAGCTGGAGTGGGGGCAGGAGGCCAGGACATTGCAAAGTGGCTCTAGATGCTGCTGTCAGAACCATGGAACTGCTGAGCTTGGAGGAGACCTTAGATCATCAAGTCCAAGCACTGCTGCTAAGCCACTGCCACTGCACCACATCCATGTCCTGGCAATGCAGCCACACAAGGTGGACCCAAGGGAGGGGGGAGGGTCAAGGGGCTTGATGCTGTGGTGCCACCACGAGTGGAAAGGACACAGCAGAAGGGGCTGAGGGACCAGCCAAGGGATTATAGGGAAGAGCAAGGAGTAGGTGAGGATGGACACTTGTTAGCCTGGGAGAAGGGCCTCATGGTGGCCAAGGGGAGCTGGAGCTCTCAGTCAGCCTCCAATTGGTTCCTGTAGGAGCAAGAGGCTCAACGTGAGCAGAGCAGAGGAGGGTCTCAAGCAGGTGGCCCACTGACACCAAGCTGTGTGCTGTGGTCAGTCTGCTGGAGAGATCCATCCAGAGGGATCTGGACAGGATGGAGAGGTGGACCCAAGCCAATCTCATGAAGGTCAACAAGGCCAAGGGCAAGGTCCTGCACCTGGGTTGGGGCAACGCCAACAACAAAGCCAGGCTGGGTGAGGAGTGGGATGAGAGGAGGAGGAGGAAGACTTAAGGGTGCTGGATGCTGAGGAGCAAAACATGAGCCAGCAATAGGCACTGCCAGCCCAAAGAGCTACCCACAGCCTGGGCTGCAGCAGGACATGTGTGGTCAGCAGGTCCAGGGAGGAGATTCTGCCTCTCTGCTCTGCTGAGACCTCACCTGCAGCACTGCCTCCAACTCCAGAGCCTCCAGCACAAGAAGGACCTGGAGCTGCTGGAAGGAGCCCAGAGGAGGCCACAAAGATGATAAGAAGGCTGAAAAACCTCCTCTATGGTAACAGGCTTGGGGTGTTCAGACTAGAGAAGGTTCCCGGGAGGCCTTAGAGCAGCCTTCCAGTACCTGAAGGAGCTCCACGAGTGCTGGGGAGGGACTTTTTCTAAGCTCCTGTGGTGACAGGATGGGGAGCAATGGGTGGAAACCGGAGCAGGGCAAATGGAGACCAGAGAAGAAGAAATTCTTTCCAGTGAGGGTGGTGAGACACTGGCACAGGTTGCCCAGGGAGGCTGCAGATGCTCTCTCCTTAGAGATTTCAAGACCAGGCTGGATGAGGCCTTGAGCAACCTGGGCTGGTGGGAAGTGTCCCTGCCCATGGCAGAGGGGGTTGGAACTGGATGAGCTTTGAGGTTCCTTCCAATTGAGGCCATTCTAGGAGTCTCCACTCAGTTATCCACACACCAAGGTTGCTCCTTCCAGAGCTGCAGCAGAGTGGGGCAGGGGGGGGCTTACCCAGGCACACCACACTGGCATCTTCTCCATGGCTGCAGTTACTCTCTCCCCGTGGCCTGGCCCTGCAGTCAGTGAGGGCAACCTCAGTGCCCGTGCAGTTGACATTGTCCAGCCAGATGGGATCATGCCCCGTGACAAAGTGAGCCTTGGTGGGGGCAGCTATGGCCCTGCCACAGCCCAGCTGCTGGCAAACCACTGCTGCATCGGCCAGGTCCCAGTAGTCATCACAGACACTTCCCAGTGCTGGTTGTGCAGGACCTCAACCCTCCCGGAGCAGCGGTGGGAGCCATTCAGCAGCCTGACCTCAGGAGGGTCTGAAAGGGAAGGGGAAGGAGAGAGGACATCTTGGGATGGTGGACATGCAAGCAGCCAGTGCTGGGTGTGAGCAGGGAGGGTTCGAGGCAGCAAGCGCTGGGTGTGAGCAGGGAGGATGGGAAGCAGCAAGTGCTGGGTGTGAGCAGGGAGGATGGGAGGCAGCAAGTGCTGGGTGTGAGCAGGGAGGATGGGAGGCAGCAAGTGCTGGGTGTGAGCAGGGAGGATGAATCTCCACTGCTCAGTGTTTTCACAAAGAGATTTGAGGATTCTCCTGTGGAAAGAGCTTCACCAAGGGAGCAGCAGCCTGGGCTAGTGGGAGCTGTCCCTGCCCATGGCAGGGTAGTTGGAACTGGATGATCTTCGAGGTCCCTTCCAACCCAGCCCATTTTAGGATCCTGTGAAAGGTGGTCCTGGAGCTCCTGCAGCGTTGGCACCTCACAGAATGGTAGGAGCTGGAAGGGGACCTCTGGAGATGACTCAACCCAACCTCCCTGCCAAGGCAGGTCCACCTAAAACATCGTGACAGGAGAGCAGGGGCAGGAGGGTGACCTCAGCAGCAGCAGAAAGGCACTTACCTGAGCACACCAGGCCAGCATCTTCTCCATGGTGGCAGCTGTGGACTCCTCTTGGCTCAGCCCTGCACTGGGAGAGGGCAGACTCGGTGCCATTGCAGCTGACATTAGACAGCCAGATGGGGCCACGGCCCTGGCCAAAGCTGGACCAGCCCAGCACTGACCGTACCGTGCCACAGCCCAGCTGCCTGCAGACCACCTCTGCATCGTTCCTGTCCCAGCCCCGGTGGCACACAGTGCCCCACTGCTGCTGCTGCAGAACCTCCACCCTCCCGGCGCAGCGGTGTGGGCCACCAGCCAAGCGAACAGCCATGGGGTCTGCAACGAAGGACACCAAGAAGCCATCAGGGAGGGCTGGGGCCTGCACATGGCAGCTCACACAGGACTGTGGCCCCCTCTAGTCTTGGCTCCCTGCTGTGACACCACCGTGGAAGAGGGATTCCCACGGGAGCCAGCAGGGTCACTCACACCATGGAGATCAGAGTCCCTGTGCTTGGAAGAGACCTTGCAGATCATCCACTCCAACCAGTCTCAGACTCTGCCCAGGCTGGGGCTAAGCCATGGCCCTCAGCACCACATCTCTGCAGCTGTCAAACCCCTCCAGGGACAGGGATTCAGCCACCTCCCTGGGCAGCCTGGTCCAGGCTTTGAGAACCCTGCCACTGTTTTCTGCTTATGCCCAACCCAAATCTGTGCTGGTGCAACTTGAGGCCATCTCCTCTTATCCCCTCACTTACTCCTTGGGAGAAAAGCCCAACCCCCACCTCTCTCCAACCCCCTTTCAGGGAGCTGTAGAGAGCAATGAGGCCTCTCCTCAGCCTCCTCTTCCCTAGACTGAACACCCCCCAGGCTCCCTCAGCTGCTCCTCCCCAGTCCTGTTCTCCAGACCCTTCCCCAGCTTCCTTGCCCTCGTCTGAACCTGCTCAGCCCCTCAGTATCTTTCTTGGAACGAGATGCTCAGAGGTTGTCCATGTGGGGGTGAAAATGAGCCCAAGGAGCACAGACAGGATCTTCCCTGGTTCCTTGCCCTCATTATTGTCATCTCTAATTAGCAGCCTTGTTAATGCCAGGGGAATTATTGTCACACCCTCGGGGCAAAGCCAGCTCAGCAGTGGCACAGACAGTGGCACAGAAGAATGCAGTGGGAGGGTCACCTGAGCACACCACGCTGGCATCTGCTCCATGGTGGCAGCTGTGGATGCCCCAGTCCTGGACCCTGCACTCAGGGCAGCCTCTGTGCCCTGGCAGCTGACGGTCTCCAGCCAGAAGAAGTCATGTCCTCTGCCAAACCTGGCCCTGCCAGGAGCAGAGATGGAAGCACCACAGCCCAGCTGCCTGCACACAACTTGGGCATCCTCCATGTCCCAGCTGTTGTCACAGATCCCCACTGCTGGTCGTGAGGCACCTCCAGGTGCCCGGTGCAGCGGTTTGCACCATTCACCAACCGCAGCTCTGAGGGCTCAAGGAGACAAGTGAGCCAATGTGGCATGGTGTCCAGGGGGCCTACAAAGATGTTCTGTTGCTGTTGGCCATGATGTGGACAAGAGCAAACCAGCTCAAGCTGTACTCAACAGGGCATGGTGCCCATGGGGCCTCCAAAGGACATTTTCTGCTGCTGTTGGCCATGTTCCCAGCACTTACTCCTTGGGTAAAGAGCCCAACCCCCACGTCTCTCCACCCTCCTTTCAGGGAGCTGTAAAGAGCAATGAGGCCTCACTTCACCTTCCTCTGACTAAACTGCTTGGGGCAGTGTGGTTGGAAAGCCGCTGGCAGAAAGGGACCTGGATGTTGTAAAGGACAAACAACTCATAGGAGCCAGCACTGTGCCCAGGTGGCACAGAAAGCCAAAGTCATCCTGCCTGGGACCAGAAATGCTGTGCCCAGCAGGAGCAGGGAGGCGACTGTCACCTTGGACTCTGCTCTGCTGAGGAGGTGCTGAAGGCAGGGCAGAGGAGGGCACAGAAGTTGTGAACAGCCTGGAGAATAAATCTGATGAGGAGCAACTGAGGGAGCTGGGGACAGTTAGTGTGAAACAGGGGAGGCTGAGGGGAGACCTCATGGCTGTCTACAGCTACCTGAAAGGAGGCTGTGCAAAGGTTAGTGCTGGTCTCTTCCCACAGGGTCATTAGTGACAGAACAAGAGGGAATGGCCTCAAGCTGCCACTGGGTAGGCTTGGGTTACATGTTCTTTCCCAGCAGCAGTGGTCAGGCACTGGAATGTGGTGCCCAGGGAGGTGGTGGAATCACCAACCTTGGAGGGGTTTAGAAGTCCTTTGGATGTGGTGCTTGGGGCTACAGTTTAGGGTGAGCTTTGCAGAGCAGGGCTCTGGGTTGGCCTTGGTGATCCTTTGGTGCTTTTTCCAACTGGAATGTTTCTGTGATTCTGTACAAGAGCTGCTGGATTCAAAAAGGGTCATTTACAGGTTTGCAGTGGAGCCAGTGGAAAAATTCAACCTCTCCACAGCTGTTGGATGGGCACTGCTTCACCTGGCAACACCCAGAGAGGATTCCAAACAACTGCAACTCCTGGAAGACAGATGTGGCAGGGGATGCTGAGCTGGAAACTGTACAGACTATGCCTTGATCCCTAATGCAAGCTTACAGGGGGAGGCTGGAGACCCTCCCAAACAACACACAGTGCTGTACAGAGGTGTGAAATTCAGTGGCAACAAAGAGGGAAGCAGCACAGAGGAAAGCTGTGGAGAAAGGAGTTGTCTTTGTTGGCACTGGGCACAACACCTCTGTGGGAGCCAATATGTGGAATGAGAATCAGGACTAGAAAAGGAGGTTAAAATGTACCCCCCCTCCAGTGTACAGGTAAGGGGTGAGTGGGCACTGGGAGTGCCCAGGGTCAGCTGATGTGGTGGAGCTGGCTCAGAGGCTGGACTCAATCATCTCAGAGGTCTTCTCTAGCCTCAATGACTCTGATAGTCTGTCCTGCACCCAGAACAATCCTCCCTATCAACACAGGTGGGGGAGGAGGTGATGGAAAGCAGCTCTGAGAAGGACTTGGGGGTGCTGGTGGATGAGAAGCTGGATAGGAGCAGACAGTGTAAGCCTGCAGCACAGGAGGCCTCCAGTTCTACAACTCCTGTGACAAGGATCACCTGGAGGGGCTGGGAAGTGTCCAGAGAAGGCCCACAAGGATGAGCAGAGGGCTGGAGCTGTGCTGCTATGGGGACAGGCTGAGATCTGGAGAGGAGAGGGCTCTGAGGGGACCTTACTGTGGCCTTCCAGGGTCTGTAGGGGGCTACAGGAAAGCTGGGGAGGAACATTTTAGGCTATCAGGCAGTGACAGGACTCGGGGGGGGACAGAGCAAAACCAGAAGTGGGCAGATTCAGACTGGATGGTAAGAAGCTGTTCTGCAGCATGCAGGTGCTGAGAGACTGCCACAGGCTGCCCAGGGAGGTGGTGGAAGCCTCAGCCCTGCAGGTCCTTAAGGCCAGGCTGGATGTGGCTGTGAGCAGCCTGCTCGGGTGTGAGGTGTCCCTGCCCGTGGCAGGGGATTGGAGCTGGGTGGTCCTTGGGGTCCCTTCAGCCCTGCCACTTCTCTGCTCCTCTGCTCCTCTCCCCTGCGTGGCCATTGCTGTGCCCAGCACTGCACACAACTCGCCGGAGAATGACAGCCGAAACAGTTTTAGCTGTTAACTCTTCTCTATTCCTTTCTTCCAAGTGTGGGGAGATTTCTAAGGACTTGTTTCGGACCCCAAAGTTCTTTTTTACACAATGCTCTAAGTGATGACCATTCCCAGCTCCAGCCTGCTTTGAACCGGCACCGAGCCGCACCCCAAAAGCCTTAAAACCGCCAAAGAAAACCCCAAACATCGAAATCCCTTCGAGATCTGCTACCGAGCAGTGAAAACTCTTCAGAGTCCCCTTTAGCAAAGCAAACCAAAGCCTCACCTGGAGCCATCCGCAGCTCCCCGAGCGCCGCCGCCGCCGCTCCCCTGCTCCCCACGGCCAAGGCGGAGCCGCCTCGGCGGGAACTGCACCTCCCGGCTCGTCCGCCCCGTGCTGCCCTCACCCCGCTAAGCACCGAGACCCTTTCCCCGCTCCGCTCCCCCCTCGCCGCTCTCCTCACCCCTCACCGCCTCAGCCGCCGCTCACGCTCCGGCAGCTCTGTGGCGACAGCGAAGCCTGCGCCCAGCTCCCGGCGCTCCGCGGCTGCTGCTGTCCCTCCGCGGCAGGGAAGATGTCGCCGGGCGGCTGCGGCTGTTTCAGCGCGCGGAGCGGGGAAGGGGCGGGGCCGCGCGTTCGGCGGCTCTGATTGGCTGCTGCCCCCGCTGTGGGCGGGGCTTCCTAGCTGGGCCGAACCTCCGCTGCCGCTCGGCTGCTGAAGCCTGCGGAGCTGCGGCGGGACCGGGACCGGGACCGGGACCTTCGTCCTCAGCAGCCCTGTCCCGCTGACCTGCGAAACGAAGCCCAAACCTCACGCAGAGTTCCGCAGCAGGTCTGTTCTGTTACAGCGCTGGGCGCAGCAGGATGGCTCCATCACTTCCTGCACACCCCATGCTGGCACAAGCCACAGGTAGTGTCCCAAGAGCAGGCATCTTCATTCACAGGAGGTAGGGTTACTGCAGTGACTTCTTGGAGTGCATAAACAGAGCTAATTTCCATTCTCCACCCCAATTCCAACCCACCCCGGGGGTCTGAATGGTTATCTGCGGTGAACATCCCACACAGTCTTCCTCACAGGGTCATTTTCACCGCTGCTCATCAGACCCTTCTTTATTGCTGATGTCAGCATATCTCTGCTCCTCCTTTATCTCCTTCCTGCTTTCCTTAGTCACTGCAGGGCTGGGTCTTTACAAGATCACATATCACAGACCTCAGTAAGTCACTGCAGACACTTCTGCAGTAGCTGTTGTTTAGTTTGCAGATTATCATCTGACTTACTATAAACAAACATCTCTGCAGAGTTTGGTGTTTTATGGTTTGGCCACAGGCACCCTCAAAATGTGCATCTGTCTGTGAGGCCTTTTACCATCATTCCTGGATTTTTCTTAGGATCATTTCCCCCCCCCTTTTCTTATTAATTAGCAACTTGGTTTGCTACATGTTACCAATTTGATCCAAGCTTCTCTTAAACACTTTCTGATTCTATTTGTTGTCTTAATTGATGCTTTTTCCAGTGGCATAGCTATTTTCTGTGTCTCTGCTACAACCAAAGGAAGCATCAAACTAAAGCACAGGTTAATATTCCCATAGCTATAAGCACTAATACAAATGCAAGCAACTGCTTCAACCATGCAAAATTAGGCAGCCCAAACGTTAATTTGTCCCATAATCCTTGACATCCCCTCGAGGGATTGTCCTTTGCTACCCTCATGCAATGTTCTTCTCTGCTCCCATAGTTTTTGTGCATCTCTTTCACTTTGTCCTGACTGATTCATATATGTACAACAGGTAGCATTACTCAAGGTGCACAGCCCTCCCCGTTTGGCTGTACTAGCATCCAAAGCCAGCCTGGTTTGGGAGTGTCACACTGCTCAGAGACTGCACCTCCTCTTTTAGTCTCTGCAGTGCATCAGCAGTGGAGTTAGTAATTATTGCCATTGTGCTGAGATCTTTACTATTGCTCTTCCAGCTCTGCTACTCCCAGTGCAGGGATTAACACTTGGACCAAACTATGCTATCCAGAATTGTATCCATCAGGGGGGGTTTGCTACTCTTTGATTCCTTCTCCAAAGAGTTCTCCAGTATCCTTTGGGCAGGATTTCATTGTGGAGTCAGGTAACCTGCAGTACAGACTCCTGCCCCAATTTTGAGGTAAACTCTTTCTGGCATAGTTATCTCCACATAACACCAATACCCATAAGGTAATAAGCAATCAATCTGATTTAGTAGGGCTACACCAGCCCCTACAACATCCAAGCCTCTTCACCTTAGTAAGAGGTACAATTTGTTCCTTGAACCCATGCCCTTGTCTGCTGAGACCTCCGCAGGAGAAGAGTAATTGCAGCTGCAGCCTAATGTTACATTTGCACCCTACCTCATTTCCAGTAGCTTCAATTACTTTCTACAAAAAGTCTTTGTTGAGGATCCACAATTAGAAAGTCAAACTTTGGACCTCTCTTCCCTGACTCATCTTCCCCATGTTGGCACTTCAGGAATCCACCACTGGATGTGGTTACCCAGAGCCGTGGCCCCCAGGTCCAATTCACCAAAGCTACCCCAAACAGTGGGGTCCACATTTGGCCACGGGGGAGTTGGGTGCATCCCCAGCAGTTAGCAAGATTAGCCTGGGAGGCCAACCTCTGGCCAACACTTAAGTACACTTTTCCTTCCCATGCCCCAGC